>NC_057805.1:512141574-512196858 GCF_018294505.1 Triticum aestivum | reverse complement strand
CGACCCCGACCCCGACACGGCACCCCGAGCCCGACACGACACCCCGACCCCCGACACCTCCCGAAAAGGTGTTATTTGGCCTTCCAGAAGCCGACGGGGTCATATATTTGTGAATTATTAGTTAGGTCATATATCTTTCGATTTTGTTATGAAAAACATCATATATAATTGTGTTGATCGGGTAGTTTTAAATGTGCAGTTGTTTCATCGCTGCGAGGTTTGGTGTTCGACGACCTCGCCGTGCGTTTGACGAGCTCTGCCCCTTCGTTCGTGGGTGAGCACAAATGACATGTCCTCCTCCCCCATTAATTATTTGATCTATTCCGATGAAACTTGATAGCTAGCTATATATGTGTCTTGAATCATCAGTATGCGTAACCAATATGTATCTCCCGTTCGAAAGCGTCATAGTTATAAATATGCATGCATTTGCATATTTATAACCTTGATTCTTTCGAATTGTGCAACGCTATCCATGGACAGCCCGAGTGTGTTTAGATTGGGTTCGTTTTCCCATATGCTTTGCTCCGGATCCGACGCATAAATTTCGTCAGTGCCTCCCCTGTTGTTCTCCGGGTACACATCCTCTCTGTTTATTGCAGAGACGTGTATCAGGAGAACAGCGGGGAGGTGCTGCCGAAATTTTGCGTAGGATCCGGAGCATGGCATGGGAAAATGAACCCAATCTAAACATACTCGGGTGGGATTAGGACCTATCATTACCTATTAGAGTGTAGGTTGCATGGACGTAATAAAATTGACAAAGTAGATCAACTGATGAATATATACATGGTGAATTATATATATATATATATATATTTGTTGTGTGTCTAGTAGCTCTGAAAGTCAAGATGAGTGATCGTGCGTGGATGTACACCGGTCACACTGGTCAGAACAAATGGAGCACTGAATGGTTCACAAAAACCAAGGGGTTTGTGCGAGCCGCATTTGCAAATGGCCAGAGGAAAACCTGGTGCCCCTGTTTACGGTGCGGCAATTGGGAAAAGAGGACAGAGGCTGAAATGGGCAAACACCTGCTGAAGAGTGGTTTTACGCCCGATTATACGGTGTGGACATTTCATGGTGAGTCTGCCCAATGTGACCGAGCTGAGGTGGATCGTCGTCGCACCGACGAGCATGGTACCGGGATGGAAAACATGGTGCAAGACTTCGATGATGCTCGGGATTCGGACGAGGAGATGGAGGAATCTGCAAAGGCCTTCAATGAAATGTTGGAGTCTTCAAAACGTCCGCTCCATGAGCACACTGAGCTTTGTCAGTTGGATGCCATCTCACAAGTAATGGCTCTGAAGGCTCAGTTCAACTTGGGCAGAGAATGCTACGATGCAATGATGACAGTATTTGGAAGCTTTCTACCCAAAGGCCATGTAATGCCTGCAAACCTGTACCAGTCGGACAAAATCCTCCGTGCACTGAAGATGCCCTATGATAAGATACATGCCTATGAGAAAGGATGTGTCTTGTTTAGGCTTGACTATGCGGACTTGAACTATTGTCCCATTTGCATGTCTTCCAGGTATGTTGTGGTAGACAACGGTATGGGTGAGAAGACACAGACCAAAATCCCCGTTAGTGTTCTTCGGTATATGCCAATCGTACCAAGACTTCAACGTCTTTTCATGGTCGAAGAGACGGCCAGACAGATGACATGGCACAAAACGGGCAAAAGAACTGAACTAGATGCAGATGGGAATCTGATGATTGTACACACATCGGATGGTGTTGCGTGGAAAAAGTTTGATGAATTACATGGTGACAAAGCGGCAGATCCGAGGCATCCTCGAGTCGGCATCAGCACGGATGGGTTCATTGTGTTTGGTATGACAGCAGCCCAATACAGTTGTTGGCCCGTATTTTTCTTTCCACTCAATCTCCCCCCCCGGACAGATTCTGCAAAGAAAGAACATATTCCTGATGTTGATAATTCCAGGGCCCAACTATCCGGGGAAAAATATGAATGTGTACATGCAACCGCTTAAGGACGAATTGCAAGAAGCCTGGGATAATGGGTTCAAGACATACGACGCCTATAGCAAACGGAACTTCATAATGCGTGTCTGGTACATGTACTCGACGCATGACTTGCCGGCGTATGCGCTATTCGTTGGCTGGTGTGTGCATGGAAGGTTCCCGTGCTCCACATGCAAGGGAGCTCTTGAGTTTCGTTGGCTTCAGGCCGATCGCAAGTTTTCTTGCTTCGACATGCATAGACAGTTCCTGAATCCTCGCCATAAGTTCAGGAAAGACAAGAAGAACTTCATCAGAGGTAGAGTTGTCAAAAACTCTGCACCACCTGCATTGACAGGCCAACAGACCCTGGATCAGTTAAACGCTCTCGAGCCAGATCCAGAGCGTCCAGGGTACTTCAAGGGGTATAATTCTAAGCACGCCTGGACTCACAAAACATGCTTATGGGATCTGCCTTACTTCAAAGACCTCCTTTGCCCACACAACATCGATATGATGCACACTGAGAAGAATATCGCCGAGGCACTTTTTGGTACATTGTTCGGCATAGATGGGAAGTCAAAGGATAATACTAAGGCTAGAGTCGATCTGGAGGCGCTATGTGATAGGCCGTTACAAAACATGAAAGAACCGAAAGGAAAGCAGAACTGGACGAAGCCAAAGGCATGGTTCAATCTTGGAAGGCCAGCTATGAGGGAAATTATCTTGTGGGTGAAAATGCAGTTGATGTTCCCCGATGGGTATGCAGCGAATCTACAGAGGGGAGCCAGTCTTGATAAATTGAAGATATTTGGTCTCAAGAGTCATGATTGGCACATATGGATTGAGCGGGTAATGCCGGTGATGTTGTGTGGCTTCATCCCTGAGGATGAATGGCTAGTACTGGCAGAACTCAGCTATTTCTTCCGTGTTCTTTGTGTGAAAGAACTATCGCCTGGCGTGCTAGAAGAAATGGAAGAGTTGGCGCCGGAGTTGATCTGCAAGTTAGAGAAGATCTTTCCACCGAGCTTCTTTAATCCAATGCAACATTTGATTTTGCATCTCCCGACCGAGGCAAGATTGGGGGGGCCCGTGCAAAATCGTTGGTGCTACCCAACTGAGAGGATGCAGAAGACGCTTCGACAAAAATGTAAAAATAAACGTAGAATTGAAGCATCGATGGCTGAGGCATTCATCACTGAGGAGGCGGCAAACTTCGTGACAGCACACTACGAAGCCAAAAATCGTCATTTGCATAATCCGAAGCCTCGGTACAATGCTGACGACCCTAAAACGGGTGGATCAAACCTCAGCCTATTCAAAGGGAATCTCGCACCAGCCAGTGTTTCAAATCCAGTATCTTTGGATAACGAACAATGGCGGACCATTTCGATGTATATCTTCAACAACCTGATAGAAGTGCGGCCGTACATCGAGTAAGTTCTCGGTACATAGTTTCGCAACTTCTATTTCCTTTGAACTGCTCTTATTCCTGGATATTTCATACAGTCGATATGTCGCCTTATTCTCGTATGGAGCGGTGATCCAAAAGGATTCTGTCGAAGAGTATGAGCTTCTCGCATGAGGAATCTTGAAGAGAAATTATAGCTTAGAGAAATGAATCAAGATCAGATGACATGTGATGTGTTTAGTGTGTGAAGAATTTGAAGAATAACACCTTTTGAAGATTTTGTAGAAATCATTTGAATCAAAGAGGGCAGTAAAAGTAACTTTTAATTACCCTGAACGAAGAACACGACGAACTGTGAGGTGGAGAAGTGAAGTTCGTCTGTGCAGATCTTCCACGCCCTAACTCGGTGGAGGAAGACGGCTACGGCGGCGGCGGAGTGAAGATTTCCGAGGCCGGCGCGAGTACGACGGCGACGAGGTCGAGGCAGTGAAGCTCTTCCTCACCGACGACGATGAAGTAGCGGCGGCGCTAGGGTTTGAGAAGCTCGAGATGGAGAGAGGTCGAGCGGAGTAAAGGAAGTGGGGAAGGGGAGAGGGGGTATTTGTAGCCACGGTGAAAAATTGTTCGCCCGAAGAAATTGGACGAACGTGCCCCTGACCCTTCTCATTCGCTTGACATGTGTCACCCACGTACTGAGAAGTGGAGATCGTGTTAGATCATGGGTGAATAGATAAGTATTTCGTGGGATGCGGAACGGTTTGAGCGGCAAAGCCGAAAATTTGGATAAGATAAGTTAAAAGTTCCGTTCGCAAATTCTTCAGCTGACCAGGACACAGTGAAGATTTTGAACGAGTTTCAAATAGAACGCACATGAAGAATTTGTGAATAGATTGGGTTGTGTATAGAATAGAGGGGGAAGGGTCCCATCACATTCACTTAGCAGAAAACGCAACTTGAAGAATTAGCCATAAGTGAATGTTGTAGAGGACATAAACTCATATATATAGCCAATGAAGAAAAACGACGGATACAGTGAAGATTTTGCAAAGTTGAAGATTTTGAACAACTGAGGAATTTCAAAACTGAGGAAAAACTCAAATTGAAGATTTTCAACTTTTGGTGGTGGCGTGACCCACCGTATAAGAATGATGATTTCAGACACCGCGTACAATTGTTGTAGGGTTCTGAGAATCAAAT
Source organism: Triticum aestivum (assembly GCF_018294505.1). Taxonomy (NCBI): domain Eukaryota; kingdom Viridiplantae; phylum Streptophyta; class Magnoliopsida; order Poales; family Poaceae; genus Triticum; species Triticum aestivum. The sequence continues at coordinate 512,192,282 of NC_057805.1, read as the reverse complement.
TCTTCGTTAATTTCTTCACACTTAGAGTATTATTCTGCATTGATTGAAGAAAAACGTTTCTTCATGTGTTGCACATCTAAGTCATCAATTTTGCATAAGTGTTAGGATGAGTGTCCTTTTCAAAGAACATTCAAAGATTCGAGGATATTTAGCTCACACCGCAACTTGCTAAATCTCTTCTCATCCAAGGGCTTAGTGAAGATATCGGCTAGCTGTTCTTCAGTCTTCACATGCTCAATAGAAATGTCGCCCTTCAACACATGATCGCAAAGAAAATGATGACGAATCTTAATGTGCTTTGTCTTCGAGTGCTGAACTGGGTTGTGAGCAATCTTGATGGCACTCTCATTGTCACAGAAGAGAGGCACATTCTTCACGTTGACGTCGTAGTCCTTGAGAGTTTGCTTCATCCACAACAATTGAGCACAGCAAGAACCAACAGCAATGTACTCAGCTTCAGCAGTAGACAGTGATACGCAGTTCTGTTTCTTCGAGGACCAACAGACCAAAGATCGTCCGAGGAAATGACATCTACCAGATGTTGACTTGCGGTCCACACGATCACCAGCATAGTCAGAATCAGAATATCCAATAAGATCAAAAGCTGAGCCCTTGGGGTACCACAATCCAAGTGTTGGTGTGTGAGCTAGATATCAAAGATTATGTTTCACAGCCTTATGGTGTGATTCCTTCGGTGTAGCTTGAAATCGGGCACACATGCAAACACTAAGCATAATATCTGGCCTAGATGCACATAAATACAATAAAGAACCAATCATGGAGCGGTATACCTTTTGATCGAAGTCAATACCATTTTCATCAGTGCACAGATGGCCATTTGTGGCCATCGGAATTTTAACGCCTTTGCAATCTTGCATGCCGAATTTCCTCAGTACATCCTTGAGGTATTTCTCCTGAGATATGAATATGCCATTGCGCTGTTGACGAATTTGAAGACCTAAGAAGAATTTCAACTATCCCATCATAGACATTTGATATTCTTCACTCATCATATAGGCAAATTCATCACTATAACGTTGGTCAATACAGCCAAAGATAATATCATCAACATATAGTTTGCACACAAACAATTCACCATCATAAGATTTAGTGCAAAGAGTAGGGTCGAGTGAACCGGGTTTGAGGCCTTTCTTCATGAGGAATTCCTTCAAAGTATCATACCATGCCCGAGGGGCCTGCTTGAGGCCATAGAGGGCCTTATTGAGTCTTAAGACTTTGTCAGGATGCTTTGGATCTTCAAAACCAGGGGGTTGAGCAACATATACTTCTTCCTCAAGCTTACCATTGAGGAATGCACTTTTCACATCCATTTGATATAGAGTGATATCATGATGGTTAGCATAAGCAAGTAATATGCGAATAGCTTCAAGTCTAGCAACAGGTGCAAAAGTTTTATCAAAATCAATTCCTTCAACCTGTGTGTAGCCTTGAGCTACAAGCCGTGCCTTATTCCTCACCACAAGGCCATTTTCATCTTGCTTGTTGCGGTAGATCCACTTTGTGCCAATGATGTTGTGCTTGCGAGGATCTGGACGTTTAACCAGTTCCCAGACGTTGTTGAGTTCGAATTGATGTAATTCTTCTTGCATGGCCTGAATCCACTCAGGCTCCAGAAATGCTTCATCTACCTTAGTGGGCTCTGTGATAGAGACAAAAGCATAGTGCCCACAAAAGTTAGATAAATGTGAAGCTTTTGAGCATGTGAGAGGACCTGGTGCTTCAATGTCATCGATGATCTTTTCAACTTGCACTTCTTTTGCAACGCGAGGATGAGTTGGTTGTCGTCGAGGAATTTGATCAGCATTTTCTTCAGGTGCATTAGCTCGACGTTCTTCACATATTGGAATGAATTCTTCAGCAGATTCTTTGGTAGGAATGACATCCTCAGTAGCCTTGAACTTGATAGATTCCTCATGTGCTGGTTCATCTATCACAGAAGGTAGGTGCTCTCTTTGCGAGCCATTAGTTTCATCGAATCACACATCTACAGTTTCAACAACCTTGTGAAGAACGTTGTTGAAGACTCTGTAGGTGTGCGAGTCCTTTCCGTAACCAAGCATAAAACCTTCATGTGCTTTCGGTGCAAATTTAGCATTCTGATGAGGATCTCTAATCCAACATTTAGCACCGAAGACTTTGAAATAACTCACATTGGGTTTCTTGTCAGTGAGGAGTTCATAGGCAGTCTTCTTGAAGAACTTGTGAAGATATACCCTGTTGACGATGTGGCACGCAGTATAAATTGCCTCAATCCAGAAGTGACGAGGCGTCTTGTACTCATCAAGCATAGTGTGAGCCATCTCAACAGGAGTTCTGTTCTTGCGCTCCACGACGCCATTCTGCTGAGTAGTGTAAGGAGCAGATAACTCATGAGTAATACCAAGTTCATCAAGACTAGAATTCTTGAACTCAGTTCCATTGTCACTTCTGATGTGCTTGATCTTCACACCAAAGTTGGTTGAAGCCCTCGAGGAAAATCGTTTGAAGACTTCCAAAGAGATCCATATGAAGCAATTCAAATGGTCGACTAGTGGTCATGATAGTCTTCGCTGGCTGCTTGGCCTTGGTCATCTTTCCAGCTTCACAAGCTCCACACAAGTGATCCTTGAGGAATTTGACATTCTCAATGCCAATGACATGCTTCTTCTTCGCAAGTGTGTGCAAATTCCTCATGCCTGCATGACCAAGTCGTCGATGCCATAGCCAGCCTTCTGAAGCTTTTGCATGTAGGCACACGGCTGGTTGCGGTCCTGTAGAGAAATCAACAATATACAAGTCTCCTCTCCTAAAGCCTTCGAAGACTTTGGAATTGTCAGCTTCCATAACCACAACACAACGATACTTGCCAAAGACAACAACCATATCAATATCACAAAGCATTGAGACTGACATGAGGTTGTATCCTAAGGAGTCGACAAGCATGACTTTGTCCATGTGTCGATCATTTGTGATCGCAACCTTACCTAGACCCAATACCTGACTTTTGCCTTTGTCAGCGAAGATGATGTGCTTCAGATGCGATGGTGATAAGGGAGCATCCATCAATAGATTCTTGTCACCAGTCATGTGATTTGTACATCCACTATCGAGGACCCACTCAGTGGCTTTCGGTTGATCATCATGCTGATGAATTAGTGCTGCTTACGAACTTCATATACTTCATCAGTGAAGAATATGACATCACAATTCATCAGACCAATTTCATCAAGCAATGCAACAGTTAAAACAGTATGATGAGATGAGAAATGAAGGTTCATTTCTTCATGATTAGCCTGCGTCCCTTCAGGCACTTTTCAGGTCTCCAGCAAATTCTTCAGGCGTTTAAGTACGTCTGGAGACCTGACCCTGCATAAAAGATTAGTTCTTTTTCTTCACCACCCACATCTGAAGGGGTGGCAAAGAGTTCATCACTCTGCGAGCTCCATACGAGAAAGGTGGCATAGAAGCCAATCCATTTCGTTTCACATAAGAGGAGTTAGGGTAAGCATATGAATAAGCAGAGAAATTCTTCGAGGACTTATGAACATAATGATTAGAAGAATAATCCTCATATTCATAGCCCTTGGCTCTTCCTTGCGAAACAGAGTTGTTAGCACAATGATGTTCATAGGAGGACTTTGATCCTTTTGAGGAATTTGATCCACGTGAGGAATTTGGTCCGTATGAGGACTTGGATCCATATGAAGAGTTTGGTCCATATGAAGAATTTGATCTGGGGTTCCTATTCTTCACAGGTGGTGTCATGAGGACATTCACCTGAAGACTTTCAAGGCACATTTTGGGAACCTAGATTTTCTTCATAGGAGAACCGTTCCTGCAGTTAGTGCCAACATATCTAGCAAATACTTCACCATTCTGATTTTTAAACAGTTTATAGTTGGAGTCAAATAACTCATTAGAAGAATGAGAAGTTTCACATGTAAAGCCAGATAAATTAGATGGATCAACTGGAGGTCCCTTTGCAGCAACCCATGAGGTTTTGGGGTACTGCTCAGGCTTCCAATATGTACCATCAGCATTGAGTTTCCTCTCAAAGGCAATACCCTCTTTCCTAGGGTTCCTGTTGAGGATCTGCTTTTTAAGCACATCACAAAGAGTCTGATGCCCTTTGAGGCTTTTGTACATGCATGTCATGTAGAGTTCCTTCAGCCCTGCATCATCAGTGATACTAGCAATGTCCTCAGATGAGGAATTAGTGATAGCAGAGGCAGGTGAGGAATTTGTAGCATTAGAAGCATTTGAACATTCAGGTGAAGAATTAGCAGATTCACGTTCAATGTATTTCAAACATGGAGGAACAAATTCTTCCTAAGCAGCGCTGATTTGTTGAGCAAGTAATGAATCGCGCTCCTTCTGAAGATCTTCATAACTCACTCTTAGCTTCTCAAGATCTTTCTTTCTTTGAAGAAATTCATAAGAAAGCTTCTCATGATCAGATAAGAGAGTGTTATGATGACCTTGAAGGTTGTCAAACCTAGTCTGAAGTCTCTGAAGATTTTCAGTGAAGGTTTTAGTGCGATCCATTTCTTCACCCAACATATCATCACTTTTGTCTAGAATGTTTTGAACCTTTTCAAAAGCCCTTTGTTGTTTCACAGCAATCTTAGCAAGTTTAGAGTACCTGGGCTTGAGGTTTTCATCAGATTCATTCTCACTAGATTCAGAGGAGGTATATTTGAGTACCTTGGCACCCTTTGCCATGAAGCAATAGGTGGGAGTGTAGTCATCATTGCCTTCATCAGCCTTGTTGGTGAAGCCATTTTCTTCAGAGTTGAAGATAGACTTGCTGACGAATGCAGTAGCGAGAGCTAGACTCGCTACTCCAGACTCGGACTCCTCAGATACCTCCTTTTCCTCATGTTCCTCAGATTCAGCTTCAGAGTCCATTTCCTTGCCAATGAATGCCCGAGCCTTCTTGGAGCTGCTCTTCTTGTGGGATGAAGACTTTGAGGATTTTGATGATGAAGATTTTGAGGATTTCTTCTTTTTCTTCGCATCATCAAAACTGTAATCCTTGTATTTCTTCTTATTTGATTCCTTTTCCCACTGAGGACAATCTTGAATGTAGTGTCCAGGTTTCTTGCATTTGTGACAAAGCCTCTTCTTGTAGTCACTGGATGAGGAATCATTGCTCCTTGAGGATCTTCTTTGATTCCTTTTCCCACTGAGGACAATCTTGAATGCAATGCTAGTTCCTGGCTCAGTTCTTCAGGATCACCAAGGCTGCTGCCAGAGTCTTCATCTTCAGACTCAGAAACTGCCTTGGCCTTTAGTGCACGTGATCTTCCATAGCTCAAACCATAGAGGTCTCTCTTTTCAGCAAGCTGGAACTCATGAGTATTTAGCCTTTTGAGGATATCAGCGGGGTCCAGTGACTTGTAATCAGCACGTTCTTGTATCATCAATGCCAGAGTATCAAATGAGGAATCAAGCGATCTCAACAATTTCTTCACCACCTCATGGTCGGTGATGTCAGTGGCACCAAGCGCTTGAAGCTCATTTGAGATGTCAGTGAGGCGATCGAAGGTTTGTTGAACATTTTCATTGTCGAGTGTTTTGAAGCGGTTGAAGAGATTGCGAAGAACATCAACTCGAGAGTCACGCTGAGTTGAGACTCCTTCATTCACTTTGGACAGCCTATCCCATATAAGCTTAGCAGTTTCCAAAGCACTCACTCTTCCATACTGTCCTTTGCTCAGATGGCCACATATGATATTCTTCGCTTGAGAATCGAGTTGCTTGAATCTCTTCAAATCGATAGCGTTCGGTGAGGGTGAGACGGAGGGAACACCATTTTCCACAACATGCCAGAGATCGTTATCAATTGCCTCAAGATGCATTCGCATCTTATTCTTCCAGTAGGGGTAGTCCGTCCCATCAAAGGTAGGACACCCAGCAGAGACATTGATCATACATGCGGTCGACATAACTAAAACTCTAGGCGGTTAAAGCAAAATCACACGAAAGAAGGGAGTACCTTGCTCTGATACCAATTGAAAGTGCGTTATATCGACTAGAGGGGGGTGAATAGGCGATTTTTATGAATTCTTCACTGAGGAACTTGCCAGTGAGGAAATTCCTTAGCGAAGAACTACTTGTAGCAGAATAAGTACTCAAAAGTATGCATAGCAGAACACAAGTATGGTCATCATGATGAAATGAAGACAAGCACAGAGTACAGAAAGCGTAAACACGGGATAGCACAGGATGAAGACAAACAGACTGAAGAAATTGAACTGAGGAAATTGAGAAAGTCTTCAGTCAAAGTCTTCAAACACAGATATGAACAAGTGCACAACACAGTTATGAGGAAATGAAAGAGTTGAGGAAGTAGAACCAGTAAGCTTGGTGAAGACAATGATTTGGTAGACCAGTTCCAACTGCTGTCTCAGTTGTACGCCTGGTTGGAGCGGCTAGGTATTTAAACCTGAGGACACACAGTCCCGGACACACAGTCCTCACTGTATTCTCCTTGAGCTAAGGTCACACAGACCTCGCCCAATCACTCGTGGTAAGTCTTCAGGTGACTTCCAAACCTTCACAGACTCGGTCACTCGGTGATCCACAATTTCCTCTTGGATGCTCTAGACCATGATGCCTAACCGTCTGGAAGAAGCACAGTCTTCAAAGGTAACAAGCGTCGGATCCACACAGGATCAATCTCTTCAGTGATGCTCAATCACTTTGGGTTTGTGGGTGTTTGGGTTTGGGTTTTCCTCACTTGATGATTTTCGCTCAAAGTCCTCGGAGGATGGGATGCTCTCAAATGGCAAGTGTTGGTTTCTCTCAGAGCAGCCAACCAGCTAGTGGTTGTAGGGGGCAGCTATTTATAGCCTAGGGAGCAGCCCGTCATGATAAGACATAAATGCGCTTCAATGATATGACCGTAAGGTGGGTAGGTATTTTGGGACGGCTGGCGCATAGCACAGCAACGGTCGGAAATTTGAGTATCAAATTCCTCAAGGCTATCATTTTCCTCACTGTGTAGGCAATCCGCACTAGCGAATTCCTAACTCCTCATTCAGAACAAATTCCTCAGAGACAAGAAGAAGTTCGTCTCTGTCACTGAAGAAATTGACTGAACTGTATGAGATTTCCACTGGCTTCACTCGAAGGGATTGGTAGGTGTAGGATTTTGAGTTGAGCATCACATGGAAATTTTTCCTTAGTATTTCCTCGACCCCCTTTTACAGTACAGTGTTTCCTATGACTCAAGAAAGAGAAAATGAAACTACGAAAACAAAATTCTTCACGCTTCATGTTCCTCAAATGAATACCAAGTCTTCAAGGTCACACCAATTTCTTCACTTTCAAAGTCTTCAGAAAGTCTTCAGAAATCCAAAGTCTTCAGTCGAAGAACTTCATTTTTAGGGGTCGACTTTCTCTGTAAATATCAAACTCCTCATAGACTTATAGACCTGTGTACACTCATAAACACATTAGTCCCTTAACCTATAAGTCTTCAATACACCAAAATCACTAAGGGGCACTAGATGCACTTACACTCTTGGTCCTCTTTTGACACAGGTATTTGAGAGAAACCAGAATAACTATCTAGAAAGCAAAAATGCGTATGTTTGGATAATCTTTCTAGCATTTGATCAATAAAAGGTAGAGGGTAATGTTGTTTTCTAGTGGCTTTATTTAATTTGCGAAAATCAATTACCATTCTATAACCTGTAACAATTCTTTGTGGGATCAATTCATTCTTATCGTTAGGAACAACAGTAATACCTCCCTTCCTAGGGACACAATAAACAGGACTTACCCATTGACTATCAACAATAGGGTAAATTATACCTGCCTCGAGAAGCTTTAGTATTTCATTTCTTACCACTTCTTTCATCTTAGGATTTAACCGTCGTTGATGATCAACAACTGGTTTAGCATCTTTCTCCAATTTAATTTTGTGCTGAGATAGAGTGGGGCTAATTCCCTTAAGATCATCAAGAGTATATCCAATAGCGTCACGGTGCTTCTTCAGAGTTTTCAATAATTTCTTTTCTTCATGCTCTGAAAGGTTAGCACTAATAATAACAGGATATATCTTCTTTTCATCAAGATAAGCATATTTCAGAGTATCATGTAATTGTTTAAGCTCAAACACGGGATCACCCTTGGGTGGAGGAGGATCCCCAAGGATTTCAACAGGCAAATTGTGTTTCAGAATAGGTCCCTGATTAAAGAATAGTTCATCTATTTCCCTCCTTTCATTCATAAACATATCATTTTCATGGTCTAGAAAATATTGTTCTAAAGGATTAGCAGGAGGCACGGCAATAGAAGCAAGACCAATAATTTCATCTTTACTACGTAATTCTTTATCATGGGGTTGTCTACAAAATTTAGAGAAAATAAAATCATGAGACATATCCCCTAAGCCAACAGTAACAATATCTTTCTCGCAGTCTATCTTAGCATTAATGGTATTCAAGAAAGGTCTACCAAATATGATGGACAAAAATTATCTTGTGGGGAACCAAGAACAAGAAAAACGGTAGGATATTTTATTTTCCCACACAAGACTTCAACATCTCTAACAATCCCAATTGGTGATATAGTATCTCTATTGGCAAGCTTAATAGTAACATCAATATCTTCTATCTCAGCGGGTGCAATATCATTCATAATTTCTGGGTACCAGGTATAAGGTATTTCACTCACACTAGCACCCACATCACATAAGCCATGATAACAATGATCTCCTATTTTAACAGAAACAGCAGGCATGCCAACAACAGATCTGAGTTTATCTTTAGTATCAGGCTTGGCAATTCTAGCAGCTTCATCACAGAAATAAATAACATGCCCATCAATATTATCAACCAAGAGATCTTTAACCATAGCAATACTAGGTTCAACTTTAATTTGCTCAGGGGGTGTAGGTGTTCTAGTATAACTCTTACGAACCACAGTTGAAGCTTTTGCATGATCCTTTATTCTAACAGGAAAAGATGGTTTCTCAATATAAGCAGTAGGAACAATAGGATCAACATTATAAGTAATAGTTTCTTCTTCTACTTTAATGGGTTCAACTACTTTAACTTCAATGGGAGGATGATATTTAAACCACTTCTCCTAAGGAGATCTACATGAGTAGCAAAATATTCACAGAAAGAAGTTACTATCTCAGAGTCAAGTCCATATTTAGTGCTAAAATCATGAAAAGCATCGGTATCCATAAAAGATTTAACACAATCAAACTTAAGGTTTATACATGACCCCTTACCTTCGTCGAGATCCCAATCTTCAGAGTTGCGTTTAATTATCTCTAATAAATCCCATTTGAATTCAATATCCTTCATCATATAGGAACCAGTACAAGAAGTATCGAGCATAGATCGGTCATTATGAGAAAGCCGAGCATAAAAATTTTGAATAATAATTTCTCTTGAGAGCTCATGATTGGGGCATGAATATAACATTGACTTAAGCCTCCCCCAAGCTTGAGCGATACTTTCTCCTTCGCGAGGCCAAAAATTATATATATAATTCCGATCACGATGAACCAGATGCATAGGATAAAAATTCTGATGAAATTCCAATTTTGATCGGTTGTAGTTCCATCATCCAATATCATCCAATAGCCTATACCATGTCAATGCCTTTCCCTTCAAAGATAAAGGGAAGACTTTCTTCTTGACAACATCCTCGGGCATACCTGCAAGCTTAAATAATCCACAAACTTCATCCACATAGATTAGGTGCATATCGGGATGTAATGTTCCATCTCCTACATAAGGATTAGCTAGCAGTTTCCCTAACATACCCAAAGGAATTTCATAATAAATATTTTCAGTAGGTGTAGTAGGTTGAGGAGAAACTAATTGTGGTTCCGGTCGAGGTGAATATGCCCCGAACAAACCCCTCAAAGGATTATTTTCCTTAGTAACAAGTGACAGTAAATTTCAGCACACTATATAAATGTTTCCTTACCAATTTCCACTTACCAAAGGCGCTTCACTCCCGGGCAACGGCGCTAGAAAAGAGTCTTGATGACCCACAAGTATAGGGGATCTATCGTAGTCCTTTCGATAAGTAAGAGTGTCGAACGCAACGAGGAGCAGAAGGAAATGACAAGTGGTTTTCAACAAGGTATTCTCTGCAGGCACTGAAATTATCGGTAACAGATAGTTTTGTGATGAGACAATTCGTAACAGGTAACAAGTAAATAAAGTAACTAAGGTGCAGCAAGGTGGCCCAATCCTTTTTGAAGCAAAGGACAAGCCTGGATGAACTCTTATATAAACAAGAGTGCTCCCGAGGACACATGGGAATTGTCGTCAAGTTAGTTTTCATCATGCTCATATGATTCGCGTTCGTTACTTTGATAATTTGATATGTGGGTGGACCGGTGCTTGGGTGCTACCCTTTCTTGGAAAAGCCTCCCACTTATGATTAACCCCTCTCGCAAGCATCCGCAACTACGAAAGAAGAATTAATGTAAACCTAACCATAGCATGAAACATATGGATACAAATCAGCCCCTTACGAAGCAACGCATAAACTAGGGTTTAAGCTTCTGTCACTCTAGCAACCCATCATCTACTTATTACTTCCCAATGCCTTTCCCTAGGCCCAAATCATGGTGAAGTGTCATGTATTCGACGTTCACATAACACTACTAGAGGAAAGACAACATACATCTCATCAAAATAGCGAACGAATACCAAATTCACCTGATTACTTATAACAAGACTTCTCCCATGTCCTCAGGAACAAATGTAACTACTCACAAAGCATATTCATAATCATAATCAGAGGAGTATTAATTATCATTAAGGATCCGAAAATATAATCTTCCACCGGATAAACCAACTAGCATCAACTACAAGGAGTAATCAACACTACTGGCAACCAACAGGTACCAATCTGAGGTTTTGGGACCAAGATCGAATACAAGAGATGAACTAGGGTTTGAGAGGAGATGGTGCTGGTGAAGATGTTGATGGAGATTGACCCCCTCTCGATGAGACGATCTATGGTGATGACGATGGCGATGATGTCCCCCTCCCGGAGGGATGTTTCCCCGGCAGAACAGCTCCGTCGGAGCCCTAGATTGGTTCTGCCCAGGTTCCGCCTCGAGACAGTGGCGCTTCGTCCCGAAAGCTTCCTTCTGATTTTTTTCTAGGGTAAAAGACACCATATAGCAGATGATGGGCACCGAAGGCCTGCCAGGGGGCCCACAAGGTCGGGGGCGCGCCATCCACCCTTGTGGCTGGCTAGTGGCCCCCCTCTGGTACTTTCTTCGCCCAATATTTTTTATATATTCCAAAAATAAGCTCCGTGAAGTTTCATGACTTTTGGAGTTGTGCAGAATAGGTCTATAATATTTGCTCCTTTTCCAGTACAGAATTCCAGCTGACGGCATTCTCCCTCTTCATGTAAACCTTATAAAATAAGAGAGAAAAGGCATAAGTATTGTGATATAATGTGTAATTACAGCCCATAATGCAATAAATATCGATATAAAAGCATGATGCAAAATGGACGTATCACTAGGTTTCCAAAGATGACATGGGGAGGCTGCTTAAATAGGCAGGGGTTAGGGTTTGAGGGGTTTGGAGGGGTTTCGGGCCTTCTGATCGCGATCCGAGGGACCTCAAGAGGGGGGGTTGGCATGCCTAGGTGGGCTGTGTAGAAGCCGTGGGCTACGGGTGAGAAGAGAGAGAGAGAGAGAGAGAGAGAGAGAGAGAGAGAGAGAGAGGCCCGGCGACCGTTTCGAAGACTGAAATGTCCGACGAATTAACTGACAACGGTGCCGCTACGGACGACGGTTGGGCTATCAAACAGACTCCGAATGCGACGAAATTTGGCAAGCGGTCTACCTGCAACACAACAACACCGCACGCAAACTTTCATCCCATTCCGAGAACGTTTTTTATGCCACTTATAAAATAATGTTCGGAGGTGCCGCGGGCGCATGCGAGTGTGGCTGGGCTCAGATCGGACAACAGAGAGAACTAGGAGACGCGAACGAATGCAAGTTTTGAAAGCATACGGATGAAATGCACATGATGACATGGCAAAGTGCAACACGCAAGGGAATGACATGGCAACGACGACGAATAACTGGAAGACACCTGGCGCATCAGTCTCAGGGCGTTACAGAAGGATACTACAAGGCCAGAGTGACGGCGTTCTGGAATAGGGTTACTCGCCACGTCGTCTCCTGACCAGGTAGATCGGGCCAAGGTACCCCATGACGGTTCTCTCATGGGCCACTTCGGGCAGCCCATGCCGCATACAAGGGAGATTCCACAAGACTTGGCGCCCAAGACGAGGACTCCTCTAAATCCTAGGCCTCCAGTAAATTATAAACCGAGGCCAGGATAGTCAATAGATCATCTCATATTCATTAGAACAATCTCGTGGTAGATACAAGTACCCTGTACTACACCCCATGAGGTCCAGAAAGCATCCGGGGGAAAGTTGCACATCACTGTTAGGTAGTTGGCCAGAAACCATCCGGGGTTGCACATCCACTGTTAGGCAATTGGCCGAGGCAACAAATAGTGAAATTCGCAATGTCACAGAGTTGCACACTGTCATCGAGTTGCACACTATTGTTCGCATAGTCACACAAGCACAGCCACGGACACTCGCACACATATAGTAGCTCACGCACGACTATGGGAGTTGCACACGTGCAGCGGCATAGTCCCACACGCATGAACACGGGGCCTCACACTCTCGTCCTTGTAGTAGCTCTCACACGGCGGTACAGTTGCACATTCTCATCGGCATAGTCGCACACGCGCGACCGCAGAGTTTCACACTTTCATACGCATAGTCGCACATGCACGACCACAGAGTTGCACACGCGGGACGACGTAGGTACCCACTCTCGTTGGCTATCGTAGTTGAACATGCGTGTGGGAGTAGTACTTAGATACCACGGCTTTAGTTGTACACGGGCAACGGTATAGTCACACAAGCACGACCACAGAGCTGCACACTCGTCAGCGTAGTAGCTCATGCATGACCGCTGAGTTGCACACTCTCGCCATATATTCGCGCACGCATGGTAGCGGAGTTGCACACGCACGGCGGCATAGTCACACACGCAGGACTATGGAGCGGCACACTCTCGTCGGCACGCATGGTAGCGGAGTTGCACACGCACGGCGGCATAGTCACACGCACGGCGGCATAGTCACACATGCAAGACTATGGAGCGGCACACTCTCGTCGGCGTAGTAGCTCACGCATGGCCACGACGTTGTGCACTCTCGTCCGCATAGTCGCACACACACGGACCCCGAGTTGCACATGCGCGGTGGCATAGGTGCATACGTATGGACTTTGGGAGTTGCACATCCGCGGAAGAATAGTTGCTCGCGCAACTGTAGGGTTACACCCTAGTCGACGTAGGTTCTTATGCACGAGCTGCGAGGTTGCATAATCTCAACAGATATTAGCTCACGCACGGCTGGAAGAATTGCACGCACGAGCGTATAGTCACACAATCACGGTTGCAATAGTTGCACACATGCAACATCGTAGTTGCACACGCACAGCTGCGGGGGTTGCACACTCTTGTTGGCATAGTTAGCTGGGGCAAGAGACGAAGTTGCACATCTCACTGGCGGTGATTTTTTGATGGTGAAAGCTACACGTCCGTGTGGGGTTTAAGAAAAGTCGCATATATAGGCGGGGCCCTAAAGTTGCACATCTCACTAGTAGGGGTAGTTTGGAGGTGGTGCTAGCTATGAAACTATACCTTCATTGGGCACGGAGAAAAGTTACACATCACTATAAGGAAGTTGACGGGGGTAGCATCCCAAGTTGCACTTCCACTGCTAGGCTGTTGACCGAGGAAGAAAAAGTGAAAACTGCACTTCAACGGGTAGAGAGAAAGTTGCACATTGACTACTTGGCAATTGGTCAGGTCAGCACACGATGTTTCACATCTCACTAGTAGGGGGTAGATTAGGGTGAAGGCGTCATCGATGAAAACATCTCCATGGATATGGTAAAAGTTGCACATGATCTTGAGGTAGTTGCACATCGACTGCTAGGCAGTTGCACTAAATGGGGAGTAAATTGAACACAAAGAAAGTTCATCGAAACATACGCATGCGAGATCTAGTTTCGAAGAGCGCAATAAAAAGCAGGACATATGGTATTATCTCTTCCAGAGAGCCCGAACCTGGGTAAATTCCCGTGTCCGTGTTACCATCACTTCAAGACACCTAGCTTAAGACCCCTACTACTAGATTTCTGTAATCAGATCAAGAGGAGTTCGGATTACGGCGTCCGTACACAGCATTGGACAGTCCATCTAATTTGATCTTCAGTAACGATTGGATCTGGCTATGGAGATTTCGGCGGTGCTCGGCCGCATAGCAGCAGCGCTACAGGCAGGCGCGTGGATGAGGATCGACCAGCGAGGCAGACAGATCCCCCGAGAACCACGCTAAGTCCTCATGGGCATAGCCTTTGGAGTAGATAGAGGATGGCAATGCCTCCTAAAGCACAAGCCTACTCTAGTTCACGTGAAGGCGGCTTGTCTGCTAGTACGCCCAATTAGTAGTAGTAGAGAAAGTACAATAAGATTATGTAAGCATGCTATAAGGATTAAAGTATTATTTTTCTACTGCCATGGAGGGGAGAGAAGAGGAGAGAGAAAAGAAGCCGGCTACAGAATAAGAGTCAGCTGCAACACGTGCTCCTAGGCACTATGTGATAGTGGAAGGTGGGCCATGTAATAATGAAGTAGCACATTTTTATGTGAGTTAGTATCACCGGAAGTCACAGAACTTGCGTCGCATGTTTAGTTTGGTGTTAAAACTTCGAAAATACGGTTTTGTGGTCACCTAACTTGACTCAAGCGTGCAACTACGGTCATAGTACGCGTATGCGGGTGTCTCCATGTGTATGGCCCCACTTGTCGGTGACTAATGGTGCCAGGCGCGACGTATTTTTACACAGAACACCCCGTGTTTATTTATTGAGGAAAAAGTCAACCACATTGATGCATTTTTCACAAAACACCCTCACTCTTTTTATTTACAGAAAACAGGACCACAATACTGCACATATATGCAAAACTTAACGACACAAAGCGTATGCCAGGACTCACCAACTAATTTTTAACACGAGAATGCAAATGCAAAAATTAATACCAAAAAAGCATCTACACGAGACGTATATGTATTAAACGAGGACACATTTATGTGGAGCTTAAATGGCCTACGGATACTACGGCCTATTCTGTCCGCGCTATTTTTGTAAACATATAAACATGTGTACTATATAAATGTGCATATTGCATATTTGTATTCAAAATTGCAATTAAAAAATATATTATTTTAATTATAGGAACAATTCAATAGTTATATATACGCACACTTGTATAGTTTAATGTTTGCATAGTTAGAAATATTAATAATTTAAAATTTAAACGGTTAATATGAATATTCAGCCATGGCTAATATTTTAGTTATATAACTTTTTTGAATATAAGTCATGATTTTTTTTACACAATTGAATAGTCATAAATATTTAGTAAATGTTTGTGTTCATCGTTTTGTATAATTTAAATATAAGCCGCAAGTGTATATATTTTGGATTCATTAAACATATTTATCTAATAAACATTTTGAATGTCCAAATTAACTAAATATTTTTTAAATAATATACAGATTTATATTTAAATGTTTTATTTACAAATGATCCTTTACATGTATTGTATTTTTAACGCACAAATATTTGAACATAATTTTATAAATTATGGTTTACAAATATCTTAAATGTTTTTATTACTAAGTATTAAATACATAATACACAGAAAAATGTGTAAATGTTTTTCTCTACAAATCGTCTGCTGTATATATATTATTTTTAACACAGAAAAATGTGAATGTAACTCTATTACTTTTTAAGGGGTTCGTAACTTTATTACTTTGTTTGGAAAAACTTGCGACTTTGTTACTTTTTTATGAGATCCCCAACTTTATTAATTTTTTTGAGACACCGCAACTTTATTACTTATGTTTTACAAATTATCTTTAAAAGAATAGCATGCGCAAAATGGGCGTAGTATCTGCGGCCCAATTAAGCTCCACATGAGAAGTCGTCCAGTACATATAAGCTGCTTATCCATATAAAACAATCTGACTAGAATGTTCTATTGGCTAGACTGCTTTGTGTTAAAGAAATTGTTGGTGGGTTCGAGCCCGGTGCACACTTTTTTGTTGGTTAATTTTCGCATATATGTACAGTACCGTGGTCCTGCTTTTCTGTAAATAAAAAATGTGAGGGTAACGTGTGCAAAAAATGTCACTGTGGTTGATGTTTTTCGCAATTTTTTAGGGTGTTCTGTGTGAAAGTACATCACGCCCAGCGCAATCAGTCACTACAAGTGTGGCCATACACGTGGATACGCCCGCATATGGGTTGTGTGACCGTATCTGCACGCTTGAGTCAAGTTATGTGGCCGTAAAATCGTATTTTTAAAATTCTAGCACCAAACTAAACGTGCAACGCAAGTTCTATGCTTCCGGTGATATTACCTCTTTTTATGTCTTACTATTGTACTTGTCGGCTGCAAAGTTGGCTACAGATGACATCACAATATCATATAGCCATCAGGTGGCTGTACTATTTGCTGGAATTTAGTCTATTTTGGGTAGCCCAATAAATACTTCAAAAATTCCTAATAAATCCTAGAGGCCCAGTTAGCCCATTCGTGCAACGCAAGGGGCACTAGTAAAGTTTAGTCCCACATTGCTAGTTTAGAGGGAGTTGGACCTCTTTATAAGGGAGGTTCTTTCCCCACATGTATGAGCATGAGAACAAGAGGAACATCCACGCACGCTCCTCCTCTGCCGCCCGCCGCGCCGCGCCGCGGGTTGCGGGAATGAGCCGAGCCGATGTCTAAATTTTTGCCACGCACGATGGGTATACAACAGGTCACGCGGGAGCTGAAACGTTTTCTGTAGTGGACACTGAATTCGAACGGCGCGCCTCTTCGGCCGTTGCCTATTCGCTTCGTCTCCCTCCGTTGCTTCACGTCCCGTCGCAGCCTGTTCGCGTCCCTCTCCTGTGCCTATAAAAGGGAGGTCGCTCCTCCCAGAGAGACACACCAGAAGATCCTCTTCCTCTCGCCACAAGGTTCCTGAGCACTGCGCTGCTGCTACGATCTTCCCCATCCCGGCTTGCGGCGTGCACCGCAGGTCGGGACAGTAGGCCTCCGGAACCGCACCTTTTGAGTCCTATACGGGAGAAGGGTGATAAGGTTTTTGGGGAGCGCTCCGCGCGACTACTGACTTCTTCATCACGGACTCCGATGACTACTTTCCCGACGACGACTTCTTCCCCGACGTCGACAACCCTTATCGACGACATGGCTGGAGAGGATGTCGACCCCAAGTCCAGTGCTTCTGTTGTTGCTGTTCCGTACGTGTTCTTGCTCTTTCTGTTAGAAGTCCTGCCACAATTCTTTGCTCTAGTTTCTGCCCTACATATGTTAGGTTCTACTTCATATATGCAACTTCATCTAGTGTCTGTTCTAGATGTGTTTAGTTCAAGTTCATATATGCGGATGCTATTTACCTTCTTTCTGTCAGATTGCATGACTTGCTTTATCTCTGCTATATTAGTCTTGCTTTATCTAGTATTTCCGTTAGCAAAATTATTTGGTAAATTGCTCATATTTCCAACAATCCAAAAACCTTATTATAGGCAATTTACACCAAGTGGTTTTGCTGCTTCCATGAGATCTCCTATGTTTGAGGGTATCCACTATAAGAGGTGGCGCGTGAGAGCAGTCTTATGGTTTCAAACCATGAGTTGCTATGACGCCAATCTTGGCAAACCTGAAGGAGAGCTTGATGCTCCACAGGCACAAGCTTTTCAGAAAATGGATACTCTGTTTAAGGCTGCTCTCTTGAGTGTTCTTGGTGAGAACATAGTTGATGCGTATGCGTCAATTGACAATGGAAAAGATATGTGGGACGCACTCGAGGCCAATTTTGGGGTCTTGGATGCTGGCACTGAGCTGTACATCATGGAGCAATTCTATGATTACAGGATAACTGAAGAGCGCTCCGTGGTTGAGCAAGCTCATGAGATACAGTCATTTGCTAGAGAACTTGAGCACTTCAGTTGTATGCTACCGGACAAGTTTGTTGCTGGAGGTATCATCACTAAGCTTCCTCCTTCGTGGAGGAACTTTGCTACCTTACTGAAGCATAAGAGACAAGAGTTTTCCGTCCCGGATCTCATTGGCACTCTTGATGTGGAAGAAAAGGCGAGAGCAAAGGACACACGTGCTCGAGGTATTGAGGGAGGATCTAGTGCTAATCTGGTACAGAAGAAGAACTTCCAGCCCCACAAGTTCAAGAACAAGGGCAAGTTTGATGGTAAAGCAAAGTTTGATGGGAAGAGCAAGGCTATGCAACACACGAACTTCAAGAAGAAGAATGACAAGAAGAAAGGTGTCTGTCATGTGTGTGGGGATCCTGATCATTGGGCTCCTAGTTGCCCTAATCGCTCTGACAAGCGTCATCCTGGGAAAGGCGGCAAGACCACTAATGTTGTCATTGGAGACACAGACATGAAGGATGCTGGGTATGGTATATTTCCCACTATTCTTTCAGTATGTCATTCTCCTGATTGGTGGATTGACACGGGTGCTAATGTGCATGTATGCGGTGATATTTCCATGTTTTCCTCTTATCAGACCGCAGGGACTTCAACCGTGCTAATGGGCAACGGTTCAAGTGCTTATGTTCGTGGTGTTGGATTGGTCGATCTGAAGTTTACTTCGGGGAAGATCGTGCGGCTGAAGAATGTGCATTATGTCCCCTTCGTCAATAAAAATCTTGTTAGCGGATCTCTACTGTGTAGAGATGGCTACAAGCTTGTCTTTGAGTCGAATAAATTTGTAATATCCAAGTATGGAACCTTTGTTGGTAAAGGCTATGAGTCAGGAGGCCTGTTTCGTTTATCCTTATCAGACGTATGCAATAAAGTTGTTAATCATGTTTAAAAACAATAGTGAATCAAATGTGTGGCATTCACGTCTTTGTCATGTTAACTTTGGTTGCATGTCGCGACTAGCGAAGTTGAACTTAATCCCTAGTTTCAACATTGTTAAGGGATCTAAGTGTCAAGTTTGTATGCAAGCTAAGCAACCTCGTAAGTCTCACACGACTGCGGAAACGAGAAATCTTGCACCACTAGAGCTCATACATTCAGATCTATGTGGAAATGAATGGTGTTTTGACAAAAGGTGGAAAGAAATATTTCATGACGTTAATTGACGACTCCACTAGATATTGCCGTGTGTATCTTCTGAAATCTAAGGATGAGGCTTTGAACTTTTTCAAGATCTATAAAGCTGAAGTGGAAAACCAACTTGATCGAAAAATCAAGAGGCTTAGGTCTGACCGTGGTGGAGAGTATTTTTCCAATGAATTTAATGTTTTTTGTGCCGAACATGGTATAATCCATGAGAGGACGCCTCCCTACTCACCTCAGTCAAATGGGGTGGCCGAAAGAAATAATCGTACTCTAACTGATTTGGTTAACGCCATGTTAGACACATCGGGTCTCTCCAAGGCATGGTGGGGGGAGGCGATATTGACAGCATGTCATGTCCTAAACCGAGTCCCAACAAAGAAAGAGATAACTTCATTCGAGGAATGGGAGAAGAAAAGGTTAAAGCTCTCTTATCTACAAACCTGGGGTTGTTTGGCGAAAGTCAAGGTGCCAATTCCAAAGAAGCGCAAGCTTGGACCAAAAACTGTGGATTGTGTTTTCTTGGGATATGCTTTTCATAGCATTGGTTATAGGTTCTTGGTTGTAAAATCTGAGGTACCTGACATGCATGTCGGTACGATCATGGAGTCGAATGATGCGACTTTCTTTGAAGATATCTTTCCCATGAAGGATATGGCTACCTCATCTAATCAGGAGATGCCTAGTTCATCGAATCAGGAACCAGTTGAAGGAAATCTTCCCTAGAGGCAATAATAAAGTTATTATTTATTTCCTTATATCATGATAAATGTTTATTATTCATGCTAGAATTGTATTAACCGGAAACATGATACATGTGTGAATACATAGACAAACAGAGTGTCACTAGTATGCCTCTACTTGACTAGCTCGTTAATCAAAGATGGTTATGTTTCCTAACCATGGACAAAGAGTTGTTATTTGATTAACGGGATCGCATCATTAGGAGAATGATGTGATTGACTTGACCCATTCCGTTAGCTTAGCACTCGATCGTTTAGTATGTTGCTATTGTTTTCTTCATGACTTATACATGTTCCTATGACTATGAGATTATGCAACTCCCGTTTACCGGAGGAACACTTTGTGTGCTACCAAACGTCACAACGTAACTGGGTGATTGTAAAGGTGCTCTACAGGTTTCTCCGAAGATACTTGTTGGGTTGGCGTATTTCGAGATTAGGATTTGTCACTCCGATTGTCGGAGAGGTATCTCTAGGCCCTCTCGGTAATGCACATCACTTAAGCCTTGCAAGCATTGCAACTAATGAGTTTGTTGCGTGATGATCTATTACGGAACGAGTAAAGAGACTTGCCGGTAACGAGATTGAACTAGGTATTGAGATACCGACAATCGAATCTCGGGCAAGTAACATACCGATGACAAAGGGAACAACGTATGTTGTTATGTGGTCTGACCGATAAAGATCTTCGTAGAATATGTGGGAGCCAATATGAGCCTCCAGGTTCCGCTATTGGTTATTGACCGGAGACGTGTCTCGGTCATGTCTACATAGTTCTCGAACCCGTAGGGTCCGCACGCTTAAAGTTTCGATGACAGTTATATTATGAGTTTATATGTTTTGATGTACCGAAGGTTGCTCGGAGTCCCGGATGTAATCACGGACATGACGAGGAGTCTCGAAATGGTCGAGACATGAAGATTGATATATTGGAAACCTATGTTTGGATATCGGAAGTGTTCCGGGTGAAATCAGAATTTTACCGGAGTACCGGGAGGTTACCGAAACCCCCCGGGGGCATAATGGGCCATAGTGGGCCTTAGTGGAACAGAGGAGAGGCGGCCAGGGCAGGGCCGCGCGCCCCTCCCCCCTAGTCCGAATAGGACAAGGAGAGGGGGGCGCCCCCCCCCCCTTTCCTTCCTCTCTCCCTCCTCTTTCCCCCTCCACTCCTAGTCCAACAAGGAAAAGGGAGGGAGTCCTACTCCCGGTGGGAGTAGGACTCCTCCTGGCGCGCCCCTTCTGGCCGGCTGCACCTCTCCCCCTTGCTCCTTTATATACGTGGGCAGGGGGGCACCCTAGAGACACAACAATTGATCGTTTGATCTTTTAGCCGTGTGCGGTGCCCCCCTCCACCATAGTCCACCTCGATAATACTGTAGCGGTGCTTAGGCGAAGCCCCGCGTCGGTAGAACATCATCATCGTCACCATGCCGTCGTGCTGACAAAACTCTCCCTCAACACTCGGCTAGATCGGAGTTCGAGGGACGTCATCGGGCTGAACGTGTGCTGAACTCGGAGGTGTCGTGCGTTCGGTACTTGATCGGTCGGATCGTGAAGACGTACGACTACATCAACCTCGTTGTGCTAACGCTTCCGCTTTCGGTCTACGAGGGTACGTGGACAACACTCTCCCCTCTCGTTGCTATGCATCACCATGATCTTGCATGTGCGTAGGAATTTTTTTGAAATTACTACGTTCCCCAACACCAGTTACAATTACTGAACCTGCTATTTCGATGGAACACTTTGAAAATCCTGTGGAGGAGAACAATGAAGTTCCTACTAGGAGCAAGAGACAGAGGATTGCAAAGTCCTTTGGTGATGATTTTCTTGTGTATCTCATAGATGACACTCCCAGTTCTATTTTAGAGGCCTATGCATCTGAAGATGCTGACTACTGGAAGGAAGCAGTTCGTAGCAAGATGGATTCCATCTTAGCGAATGAAACTTGGGATATAACTGATCGTCCTTATGGGTGCAAACCTATAGGATGCAAATGGGTATTCAAGAAGAAGCTTAGGCCTGATGGTACCATTGAAAAGTACAAGGCTCGGCTCGTGGCTAAGGGTTATACCCAAAAGGAAGGTGAAGACTTCTTTGATACTTACTCACCTGTGACTCGACTGACCACTATTCGAGTTCTACTTTCACTAGCTACCTCACATGGTCTTCTCGTTCATCAAATGGATGTTAAGACTGCTTTCCTAAATGGAGAGTTGGACGAGAGGAAATTTATATGGAACAACCAGATGGGTTTGTACTTGATGGTCAGGAAGGAAAAGTGTGCAAGTTGCTGAAGTCTTTGTATGGACTCAAGCAAGCACCCAAACAGTGGCATGAGAAGTTTGAAAGAACTTTAACAGCTGCAGGCTTTGTTGTGAATGAAGCTGACAAATGTGTGTACTATCGCCATGGTGGGGCGAGGGAGTTATCCTTTGATTGTATGTTGACGACATACTGATTTTCGGAACAAATCTGAATGTTATTAAGGAGGTTAAGGATTTCCTATCTCGTTGTTTTGAGATGAAGGATTTAGGAGTGGCTGATGTCATTCTGAACATCAAGTTGTTGAGAGATGACGATGGTGGGATTACATTGCTTCCTCACTATGTGGAAAAGATCTTGAGTCGCTTTGGCTATAGTGACTGCAAGCCCTCTCCAACACCATATGATGCGAGTGTGTTACTTCGAAATAATCGAAGAATTGCTAGAGATCAATTGAAATATTCTTAGATTATTGGCTCGCTTATGTACTTAGCCAGTGCTACAAGACCTGACATCTGTTTTGCTGTTAGGAAACTGGGTCAGTTTGTCTCAAAACCAGGAGATGTGCATTGGAAAGCTCTAGAGAGAGTTTTGCGTTATTTGAAAGGCACTGCGAATTATGGAATTCACTACACCGGGCACCCAAAGGTGCTTGAAGGGTATAGTGACTCAAACTGGATCTCAGATGCTGATGAGATCAAGGCCACGAGCGGATATGTATTCACTCATGGAGGTGGCGCTGTTTCTTGGAAGTCTTGCAAGCAGACCATCTTAACGAGGTCAACAATGGAAGCAGAACTCACAGCACTAGATACAGCTACGGGCGAAGCAGATTGGCTTCGCAGGCTCTTGAATGACTTGCCGGTTGTTGAGAAACCTGTACCGGGTATTCTTATGAATTGCGACAATCAAAATGTGATCACGAAAGTGAGCAGCTCAAAGGATAACATGAAGTCATCAAGACACGTTCAGAGAAGGTTAAAGTCTGTCAGGAAAATGCGAAACTCCGGAGTTATTGCTTTGGATTATATCCAAACGTCTAAAAATCTGGCAGATCCTTTTACTAAGGGTCTAACACGTAATGTGATAGATAATGCATCGAGGGAGATGGGTATGAGACCCACAATATGAGTTGTTCACAGTGGTAAACTATTCTTTGTGATCGGAGATCCCGTGAATTAGATGTGGAAGACAAGTTGTTGATCAACTGAGAGGAGAGTATCCTTTGTATTAAGGATGCCACTCCATGAAGATGCAATACTCTCCTAAATCTGCATGGCAGGTTGATGAATATCTTAATGTGTTCTAAGTGGCTCATTGAAGCAGAGATGTTGTCCTGCAGAACATCTTTTGAAGAACGCACCTATATGAGTCTGATTGTTAAACGTCGCAATCTATGAGAGTAGGGTTCTCTCTAGTAAACTCATGAAAGGTCTCAGAGTATGACGCATAAGCTCCACCCGCGGGGAAGACCCACGGTAGCCACATATCGGTCAAGGCTTTATGTGAAGCTAGATTCACAGAAAACTTGCAGTTCAAGGCCCAGTCCACTGTTCAAGTTGCTTACTAGTGTAGAATAGAGTTCTAGGTGGAAGTTCAACTTAACAGTCTCCACTGCAGTACCGGTATATAAAATAGTGTTTTGGAACCAAAGGCAAAATTTTGTGTGCCTCTAGGATCTGGTGGAGGATTGCTGGAATTTAGTCTATTTTGGGGCAGCCCAATAACTATTTCAGAAATTCCTAATAAATTCTAGAGGCCCACTTAGCCCATTCGTGCAAGGCAAGGGGCACTACTAATGTTTAGTCCCACATTGCTAGTTTAGAGGGAGTTGGACCTCTTTATAAGGGAGGTTCTTTCCCCACATGTATGAGCATGAGAACAAGAGGGACATCCACGCGCGCTCCTCCTCCGCCGTCCGCCACGCCTCGTCACGACGCGCCGCGCCGCGGGTTGCGGGAATGAGCCGAGCCGATGTCTAAATAAAGGTCACGCGGGAGCTGAAACGTTTTCTGTAGTGGACACTGAATTCGAACGGCGCGCCTCTTCGGCCGCTGCCTGTTCGCTTCGTCTCCCTCCGTTGGTTCACCTCCCATCGCAGCCTGTTCGCGTCCCTCTCCTGTGCCTATAAAAGGGAGGTCGCTCCTCCCAGAGAGACACACCAGAAGATCCTCTTCCTCTCGCCACAAGGTTCCTGAGCACTGCGCTGCTGCTACGATCTTCCCCATCCCGGCTTGCGGCGTGCACCGCAGGTCGGGACAGTAGGCCTCCGGAACCGCACCTTTTGAGTCCTGTACGGGAGAAGGGTGATAAGGTTTTTGGGAAGCGCTCCGCGCGACTACTGACTTCTTCATCACGGACTCCGACGACTACTTCCCCGACGACGACTTCTTCCCCGACGTCGACAACCTTATCGACGACATGGCTGGAGAGGATGTCGACCCCAAGTCCAGTGCTTCTGCTGTTGCTGTTCCGTACGTGTTCTTGCTCTTTCTGTTAGAAGTCCTGTCACAGTTCTTTGCTCTAATATCTGCCCTACATATATTAGGTTCTACTTCATATATGCAACTTCATCTAGTGTCTGTTTTAAATGTGTTTAGTTTAAGTTCATATATGCAGATGCTATTTACCTTCTTTCTGTCAGATTGCATGACTTACTTTATCTCTGCTATATTAGTCTTGCTTTATCGAGTATTTCCGTTAGCAAAATTATTTGGTAAATTGCTCATATTTCCAACATTATTAACCATGCTCGTGCATGTCAGAGCGATTATCGGTGCTTAATAAACAATTGAAAGCAACTTTGTGCGTAAACTCCACTGCAAGAACCATCAGCCAGCCCGCACAAACTCGCAAGCGATTTCTCACGTCAAATCTATCAGTACCAATTCCAGTAGTACGGCCACGCACCGAGCAATTTGCCAAGTGATATCTTTTTGAGGATTTCTTATCGCACAAGATATTTTTACACACACTGTATTTTCTGTTGGTTTGTGTTGCATTATTTTTATAAAGATATTCTAGTGGCGCTCGTGTGTGACGTCGGCGGATCATCACGGATCGACGGGATCTCAACTAACTCCAAATTAGGTGCTACAATTTCAGTTATATTTGTTCCCCTTTTTTGCGAATTGATACTGCTGTCTAGGGCAATTTTTTTCCGCGGATGGTGCTGGAAAAAAATTATTCAATATTCCGTACGCGGCCGCTAGCGATCGTCGAAGATTTTTTAGGCTTTGGCAGGGACGATCCGTCTACAGATTAAAGCGTCCGTGGAATACTAGCAAGGAAAGTCCTAACCGTGCCAACTTGAGCACGCTTCTCGATATCTAATGGATGAATGTCTTCACTTTTGTTTGGCTATATTCTAATCTACTCCTTTGGTTTGTAGGAATTTTATAAAAATACTATAGGATAGGATTTGCAAAGGAAAAATTCCTTTGAAGCGCTTTGGTTTGTAGGAATAGATTCCTATTCCTATGTAGGATGGAAATCAATCCTTCACATATTGAAGGAAAAAGACATTAGCATAGACTAAATGAAAAATTCATATCTTATGCATCAAATGGCATCTCTTTCTCTATAGGAATTAAGATGTATGTCATCTCACTTTTTATGATTTTTCTATTCCTATAAAATTCATGAACCAAAAGAGGCCTAAGCCTAAGAGTTCCTTTCTTGATCGTTGATGTGATCACGCGGTGGTCTGGCTAGCTTCGAATTGACCGGCTTCCTTTGGAGGCGAGCAGCCAAGGAGTCGTGCCGCTCGACAGGTTAGACGGGCAAACGCACACATAAAGCTGCGGCGGCAGGACAAGGCGAGATCGGTTCAGACGAGGAACACGCACATATACATACGTGTGTCAAAAGCTTCGTCCGTAGTACTCCGTACATACACACTAGGAGCAGCCGCCCTAGAGCGCCAGGTGCACTGGCTGGCATGCATGCACCGGGCCGGTCCTGACATTTTGGGGACCCGGGGTGAAATAAAAACTGAGGCCCTTAACATAAGCATCGAAATAATGGGCTATGGAGAAAGTAGACAACAATGTGTGTTGCAATGTCTTGTTTAATGTCATGCTTGAACTATACAACCACCGCAGGAGTATATTATTGTACGAAAAATCTTAAAACAATTTGCATCCAAAATGCAGAGTTGGGTTCACAATTTGACTTCTTAAAATGACTATATGGTAAGACTATTACTACAAATAGGAGTATCTCGGAAATTCGATAGATGAGGAAAATTCATACGAGTGATGTAGAAAATATTCCTTCGTATCTTCACAAATTAAATACCTTCATATCTTTAAAAATTAAATCTATAGTGCTGCGAGATAGTGCAAATTAAGTTACTCCCTTCTAGCGGGTTGTGCAAATGACTAAATTAAGAGTTAATTACCCAATTGCGCCGTCATTGCTCAGTTCATATATAAATCAACCGCCAGCATCCAGAACCTTGTTCTTCGCTTGATCCTTTGAGATCTATACCACCACATGAATATCAATATTAAACTGCAGAACCAGAAAGATTAATTATACCAACAGTGTTAGATGTAGACCGGCCGGCAATACTCACCGCTGTCCGATCCGGCGCTGTCTAGGGCAATATAAACTACAAACAACAGCACGTGTCCGCCGCTGATCTCCGATCCGGCGCGCACCGCGTTCGTTAGATCCGAGCCTCGTTCGATCATTGAGCGAGCTCTCCTGGTTCATCTGCCATGATGATCTGGGCGTGAGGGGGGAAGGCAATGGCTGCTGCGTGCGTGATGGTGCGGAATGCGTAGGTTCCTCGATCCCCGCAGTCGATGCGTGAGTTATGGCGATCGTATCTGGCGCTCCATCGATAGCCGCAACTACTTAACGATGGGCCAGACGCACCAGATCTTTTTTTACTTCAGACACAAAAAATAGGCCTAGTGCAAGAAAATATATACTCGGGGGCCCCTCCACCTCGGGGGCCCGGGGCGGCCGCCCCCCCTGCCCCCCCTCAGGGCCGGCCCTATGCACGCCGAGCTACACAGCCAGTCTTCGTATTCAGATTTTTCAGCTCGGATTTCTACGCCATGCTGCACAGAGCAAAAACATCAGGTTCTATTTTTCTGATTACCTTTATTGTACAATACCCTTTGCACAGATTATTTTTCTGCAGGCTTGCATGGTTTTTCTGTGTAGGTTTTCGACGATCAGTCTATACTTCATATGTAGTTCGGCAGTCACCGCACACACAGCCCGGCCAGTCAGACGAATTCAAAGTACGTACGTGACCCCCACAACTCGTCGCCGCACCATCAAACTGACCTCGCACAGGCCATGCTTACCACATTGTTCGCTTCGCATATATGGATCATGCAAATTTTTTCTTTCAATTATTATTGTTTGTTGCTTGCATTATTTTACGTGGGCAGGTAATCGATTTTGACTGCATCACGCGGACACCTTGGTGTGCCGACGTGGTCGTCCCACTTCCGACGACCAAATTGTGTTGTCACCTTGACGCGCCACCCTGTGTCGGCATTCCCGCACCATCACTTCACTAAGCGGATGTCTAATACGCCAACCTGCCCTGACGCTTTGGCTAGACCGGGGGGTTCATCATCACTTCATCAACCTACTCGGCTGACGACTTCGGCGTTATCCGCCGACCTACTCCGTCACCTCGGCTAGATTGGGGGCTTCACCTCGCCACAACGGGCGTGTTGTGTCACCACTTCGGAGTGCCAAGCTCCTCGCTCGGTCACCTCAGGACGGGCCTGGGGGCTGGGACCTCGGTCAAGCCGAGGACTGCGCACCATGTCATATTTACCAAAGTGCAATGGGCGTCCTCCTCCCGCCACAAGCTCGGACCGCATCATCAACACCGAGCACACTAACCAGCTAAGTCGCTTTCATGCTCAACCTTTTTAATTTCCAATTTTGGTTCAACCAAGCGTTATTCTTCTGTTTTAAACAAAAAAATTGTTTGTTAAAACCTTAGTTTGTTAAAAAACACTTCTTTCGCCCAAGTTAACTGGGGGCTCTTAAATTTGCATGAGCCGTTTTATAATAAGTGTTTTTTTCTACGTCGTTGCAAAGTCATTTTCTATCACTCATTTCTCGACTCGAGTGTGTGTAGCCAGATAACCCGTTTTCTCTCTTAAGTCGCTCGAGTTAGTTCGATAAACTGGCCTGAGAAGCACCCCGCCTTCGGGCATAGGAGGTTGAAGCCGAAGGTTGACCCGCTTGAAGTCTTGAGATCGGATGTGTCATGTTAAAGCACGACGGAACCACAAACTAATTTTAAGACCAATTTTCGGATTGGCACAAAAAACATGATCTAATTTAGACATAAAATTTTTATGTGGGTTTTTATTTTGGTTTTCCATGCTTATGGCACTTTTAACCTATTCCCATGTCTCCAACATAACCCTCGCAGTTCAAGGCCAGACGCCTTTAAAGCATGGGAAATATTAACGAGGGCTGCAGCTAGATCCGAACCCACCAAAAGCCAAGGCAATCCATTAAGTCCTCGGCAAAAATGTTCTCGAATATTGTTTTATATGCATCAGTTTCGAATTGTGTCTTCGGTCAATAGTTGGGTTGCCCCGCTCCTGTGCTTATTTCTTACGTTTCCGATTGTTGAGCTAAGGGTAAAGGGAGAACCACTGCGATTGTACTTCCGGTTTAACTGGTCAAGTGCCTCAGTGGAGAAAGCCGAAAACTGACGGTCACAATAAGCATAAACTGGTCAGCGATCCGATGACTGTGCTAAACGATGGGCATGCCATAAAATTGTCCGAAGTGTTAATGGCTTGACCTCGGCTGACACCGAACACTAACCGGGGGCTAGTAACTGGCCTCCCAACTTTTAGATTATGACTAAGTGAAAGTTATAAAGCATGCATATCTGATTGCCTCGTTTCCGCTAACACAACCGCCTCCGAGCACCGGGACGTCGACTAAGGGTTGTCTTGTTAGTACGGAAACACCCTGCGTAGCATTTACAAAGGGGTGGAAGCCGACGATGGGCCATTTTCAAATGATAAACGGTCGCAACGGAGTAAAATAAACATATATCATCAGCGTTTGTATTTGGTATACAAGCGCTGCCTTCCGTAATCATCGCTATAAAGCCATAAATATGCATCAAATTTGACTTTAGATTTTTGCCAAGCTGGGTTGGCTGGCTCCTATGCTTACCCCCTATGTTCCCGTTAGTTCGGCTCGGGGGTAAAGAGAGCACCTCTGTGATTTTTTACTTCCGGGTCATCCGGGTTAGTAACTCAGACTGGGTGAAGCCGAAAGCTAGCCATCTTAAGAATATAATTGGTCGGCAACGACGGAAATGAAAATTTAGGTTCACCAAAGACCACAAAGTTCGGGAATTTTCCCAGACTAAATCCTCAATATTTTCCTCCCACAATGATCGATGTTGAGGTTTCACGATCCTGGTCAACATGATAGCCTGGGAAAAGGAACTTATAAAGAAACTATTTTTTCCAGAAGATGTTTCTTACGTTAAAAAAAATATAACATATCTCTGCGCGTACCTTTATTTATAAAATCGTATGGCCGAATTGTCTTGTTTGCCGTAAATCTTTGCCCTCATAAAGGCCTTATAAAATGGGACAAACACTCCTCGGCTACTCGTCGAGGAGGTTGAAGTCGATGGTCGGTCAATAAAGTTTTGAACAATGCGGATCCGAGCTTTAATGATGTAAAGTACTTGAATACATAGAATCATTACACATAAATTGCGAGTAAAGTCAATTTATTGCAGCCCATCTTTTAAAGAGTCGAGGGCACAATCTTGCTGAGCAACCGAGCGGCTGACATAACACTCTCATAATTACCTATTGGCATTGACTTCCAATCTATTAAGCCCTTGGGGCTGACCTTAGCGAGCTTGGCTTTTGCTAACTCTAGCTCCTTTAAGAGATATTTATTCTCTTTCCGAGAAGTCTGTGTTAAACACAACAAAATTTTCTATCAACCGGATATCGATCCTTAATTTGGCCACCGTGCCCACATTAATGCTTGGGGGCTACTGGGCTTCGCGTTTGTCACCTAAAAGCCATTAACGGGTTACATCGATCCCCTGATCTGGTGTTGGCACTCGACCAGTGGCTCGGGGCTACTACATTGACGATTCAATGCAGACAATTTACAAAGTGCAAAAAGTTTCTGAGGAGATTACGATCCTTGGGTTGGTCGGCCGCACCCAACCTGAGTCTCGAGGACTATGCACACCACGTTTCCATTCTTACGTATGCTGCCGAGCTAGGAATTGATTCTCAGGCCGATTTCTCAAATCGACCTGAGTCTCAGGGGCTATTGGGATCAGCAGTTTCATATTTTCCTTCAGGTGCATCTCGGATTTTAGGCCGACACACACTTTAAGTGCTACCAGGTATACACCTGTGATGCCCCCGATTCAATCGTACACTAATCATACACGCAAACGTGTACGATCAAGATCAGGGACTCATGAAAAGATATCACAACACAACTCTAGACACAAATAAAACTCATACAAGCTCCATATTACAAGCCAGGGGCCTCGAGGGCTCGAATACATAGCTCGATACACAAGAGTCAGCGGAAGCCACAATATCTGAGTACAGACATAAGTTAAACAAGGATGCCATAAGAAGGCAAACACAAACATGAACGATCGAAGAGGCAAGGCCTCCTGCCTGGGACCTCCTAACTACTCCTGGTCATCAGCGGTCTCCACGTAGTAGCAGGCACCCTCCAGGTAGTAGTAGCCGTCGGCGGTGGCATCTGGCTCCTGGGATCCACCATCTGGTTGCAACAACCAGAAAGAAGAAAGAAGGGGGGGAAGGGGGAGCAAAGCAACCGTGAGTACTCATCCAAAGTACTCGCAAGCATCAGATCTATACTAAATATGCATTGGTATCAAATGGAAGGGTTGTATCTGTGGACTGAACTGCAGAATGCCAGAATAGAGGGGGAGGCCTAACCTATCGAAGACTAGCATCTTCAAGCAGCTCCAAGCATCTTGCAGCATGTAGAAGAGTAAAGAATAGCAGTTTATAATTAACAAGCATGTTGTAGTATTAACGCCCAGAGATCCTTCCGTGACTCTCCGCGAGAAAGCAATCCCGGGGCCACATATCTCAAGTATCCATTTCTAGTTGTAAAAGATCAGGATATAAGTCTGAACGTCCGTTACCGTGGTCACGGCTATTAATAGACAATCTTCCCTGCAGGGGTGCACCACGTTTTCCAACACGCTTGATTACTCTGGCCGGACACACTTTTCTGGGTCAATGCCCGGCCTCGGAAAATCAACACGTCGTAGCCCTACCAAGGCTCAGCAGAGAGGTCCCTGCCGGTCTACATCCTAAGCACTCCGGGGTCTGGGCCCATCGCCCCTTGCACTCCGGGTCGTTGTGCGCAAGGGGATACTAGCACCACCTCTGCCTGGATGGCGCGATCCGGCCCGGCCACAATGCTGAACTGGACGTCTGACAAAGCTTCGGCTGATACTACGATGCCGAGGCCCATAACTATTCCTGCGTGGTGGTTAGTGCGTAAAGGCCAGAGGCCAACTCAGAACAAATACCCAAACCATAGTGTATTATTAGCTTGCGGAGACGAGCAGAGACTCACGATAATGTGACCCCGTCGCCCTGTCTCGAGGAAATACGGCAAGGGCTAGCCCAGCCCACTCGGGGGCGGCCTGCCTGCCCGGCCGTGCCTCCTAACCATCTTGCGGGTGCTCTCCGGGCCCGCCCGACTTTCCCAAAGGTCTCAAATAAAGTCAAGGTAACCGTGTGTCCAAACATTAAGGGGAAACCCCGAGGAATCACCCTCGGTGGATTCCACTCGATATAATCGTCAAGGTGAAGGTAGGACGAACCACCGTCGAGGTTCACACTTGAGGGGTTGCACGACAAAGTCGTATCGGAAGTGGTTAAGGAGGAATCACCCTCGATGACCACGACCGAATAGCTACACTACAGAGATCTCATCAGGAGTGATGTATGAGGTACCACCCTCGGCACTCAATGGTAACTCTGTAGAGTCGAGCAACAAAAGGGGCATGATGTGATGTGAGGTGTCAGGATCTGGTCGTCGATCACGTTGATCGAGTCATCGATGATGAAGGAGGGGCAACATGGACAAGGTGGGCGTCACTGATGGATCACTAACCAACCTATACTAAGCAGTTTAGGGAAAGCAGATAAGGTACAACAGCGGGTTACAAAAGCAGGCTATGCATCAGAATAGGAGCAATCAATTACAGTAGCAAAATCTAATGCAAGCATGAGAGAATAGAATGGGCGATATCGGGATGATCAAAGGGGGGCTTGCCTGGAAGCTCCGTTGAAAGGGAAGAAGGGCCGTCGATGACGTAGTCAATCACATGGGCATCAACATCGGTCTCGGGGTCTACCGGAGAAGAAGAGGGGGAAGAAACAGTAAATACAGAGCAAACAAGTGCAATACTAAGCATCACAAGACAATAAGCGACGCTAGGGGTGAACTAACGCAAGGCTGCACGATACCGGCGAAGGGGGAGAACATCCGGGAAAGTTTTCCCGAAGTTTGGCATTTTCGAACAAACGAACCGAAGGGGGAAGGTTGCATGTTCGCTATGCTAGGGACGTGTGACAGAGGAATGAAGGGTGTATCCGGATTCGTCTCGTCGTTCTGAGCAACTTTCATGTACAAAGTATTTTAATCCGAGTTACAATTTATTTTATATTATTTTCAAAGTTTTAGCAATATTCTGAAAATCCCTGAAATCTTGGTAAGTCTGAGAATTTGACAGTTTTTAAACATCACTTAGCTGTTTTCAAAAGGCTACAACTATTGTTCTGTACATCCTATGAATTAGTGCCTTATATCAAATCTGAGCACTTTGCTGTGATCTATCTGACAGTATCAAGTCCATCTACGTTAGTGTCCATTTGCTTACTCAAATCCTTGTCTAAAAAGTGCTACTGCAGTATTTCTGATCTCTGTTTTTCAATTAACAGAACATAGCCTTTTGTAAAATTCATAGGATTTAATCGGTGCCTCAAATGGATTTGCTCCAATGGGATAAAATGGAGTTTGTCAAGTGTACTTTCTGTCCATATGATTTTTATTCATGTTAACATTTGTTTAGTTGTCGTTAGGGCCTGTACAGAGGGCCAGTCAGCATAATAGCAGTAAAGCTAGCTAGCGCTACAGTAACTGAAAGTTACTGTAGCTTCAGCAATACAGGCAGAGCAGCAGTAGTGCAGCGAGCAGCGGCAATCGGAGGCGGGCGCGGCCAGGCAGGACGGGCAGCAGCAAACGGCGGTAGCAGTGGAGCGCGGCAGCGGGCGACGATGGGCCGCGGTGCGAACGGAAGCAGGCAACAGCAGCGGGACGAACAGCAGCAGCAGCAGCAGCAGACGCAGCGGCGGGAGTGCAGCAGCAGGTGGCTGCGTGCACGCGCGCATGGGCGCGGGGATGGGCAGGACCTGCCGCGCGCTCGAGGTCGGGTGCAGCCATGGGTGTGCGGAGCACGCAGGGCGTCGACGGGCAGCGGCGGCCGGAGTTGGGCGAGCGCGAGATCGGCTCTACGGGCGCTAATACGATGAGCTGACGGCACGGGCGACATCGGGGTGATGCCCTGAGCACATCCGAGTGTTTGCCCGGCTTCGAGAAGAACGGCAGCAGCAGCGACCTTGACAATAGCGGCGGCGAGGTTCGGCAACGGTGGGGGAAACGGAGCTACGGGCGCGCGCGGAAACGGGAAGAGAGGGGAGGTGCTCGAGCTGACAGTGAGGGTGGCGGCGAGGTCGAAGGGGCCGGAGGTTGCCGGGATGGTGCGGATCGAACGGCGTCGTCCGACGGCTGTGGCGGAGGAAGAAGACGCGTGCGTCGTCGATGCAGCGCCTACGCCCCGATCTGCTGGTGTAGTCGATGAAGGTGACGACGGCGCGCCTCCTGGACACGATGGTTCGGCGCAGAGAGGTACGTGGCCGCGGGATCGACGCGACGACGGCGACGCTGCGCTCGATTGTGTGCGAGAAGAGGAAAACGAGTGAGGGAGGGAGGGGATTTCGAGACTAGGGTTCGTCAGGGGGGTCGGGGGCTCGGCCTTATACTCCAAAGGGACCGGGGGATGGCCGGCACGCGCCATGGCGCGGCTGGATGCCCGCCACGATCCCATGTTCCTATAGCTGGAGGTGGAAGGAGAGGTGAGGTGGGTTGGGCTGGCTATTTTTGCTAGATGGGCCAAGGTGCATAGTGTCACTACAGCCCACTAACATAGTACTAGTTAGGCCTTTTCCCTTTTCCCTTTTCTGTTTTATTTAAGTTTCCAAATTTTTTTAGCTTTGTATAACATATGGTTAGTACCTAAATTAGTAATACTAAGTATACCATTACCACATTAACCTTTACTCCTAAATAAAATAGCTTAATAATTTTTATAAATTTAAAAGCATTTAATAATGTTTCCAGCCACTGCTTTAAATACTTAGGAGAAATTAAACACTTTAGAAAAAAAGTTGGTTCACCACCACAATTAGTTATGGAATATTTGCCACACTTTAAACATTTTAGTTTGCATGTTTGAGAAATTAGAATTTTGGACTTTAGTTTGAAGTTGAATTTGAAATAAGATTTGGATCAAGCGAGGATTGGCAACAGTAATGTGATGACAAGGCACCATTAGCAGAGGATTACTGTAGCTTAACTATCCGGGCGTCACAACACCTCGGCAGAGAATAAATTGCACCAATCAAGAAAAAAATATCCACAAAGCCCAAGACCAAGGTGGTGAACCACCTCTGATGTAGTCCGGCATAAAGCTCGGATACAAGTGGCTGGCTCCATAGAGGGCATTTCCGACATTAAGCTCGGTTGAACTCCTTCAACTTTTTCGAACCAATGTGATCTATGACACCTCGGATGTAGGTTGGCTTTGGAGCTCGGCTGCAAAAAGACACCTTAGATACAGTCTGGCGTTGGAGCTTGGATGCAGTCCAACATTGGAGCTCGTCTGCCAAAAGACACCTCGGATATAGTCCAGCGGTGGAGCTTGGATGCAGTCCGGCGTTGGACCTCGCTGCAAAAAGACACCTCGGATGCAGTCTGGCGTTGGAGCTTGGATACAGTCCGGCGTTGGAACTCGGATGCGAGAGGACACCGCCGCGTGGGAAACACTTCAAACCCGTGGTGTGGCGTAAAAAATAACAAGGCATTAATAAAGGTTGAAGACTTAAAGGGATCCTCAGATGCGCGACTTCTGAACACTTCGGTTTAGCTCGGCAATCCTCAAGATCGAAGATGGGAAGATTTGTTGGACCAGTTTTCAAGACTGGCTACCGAAGATGAAAAACAGTTCGGAATAATCGAGGAGCATCCGTAACGTGAAGACCGGTTCAGGGGGCTACTAACGGTGTCCTGGACTAGCAGGTACTCACCACGTCTTCTCTCGACCAGGTGGATCGGGCCAAGGACCCCCATGGCGGTTCTCTCATGGGCCACTTCAGGCAGCCCGCGCCGCATACAAGGGAGATTCCACAAGACTTGGCGCCCAAGACGAGGAGTCCTCTAAATCCTAGGCCTCTGGTACATTATAAACTGAGGCCAGGCTAGTCAATAGATCATCTCATATTCATTAGAATAATCTCGTGGTAGATACATGTACTCTGTACTACACACCATGAGAATACAATCAAAAGCATGACGTAGGGTATTCTCTCTTCCAGAGAGCCCGAACCTGGGTAAAATCCCGTGTCTGTGTTACCATCACTCCAAGACGCCTAGCTTAAGGCCCCTACTACGAGATATGTCGGATACAGAACCGACATAGAGGAGTGTCGGCCAACCAGGTATCCTCCCAGAACCTAATACCCTATCCATTTCCTATTATGAATTTGGTCCTGTTGAAGAAGGCAACCTTCTTCCTCATAATACCCTTCCAAATAGGAGAATCAGATGGTCGTGTCGTTACTTGAGCTAGCGTTTTAGAATGTAAATATTTATTACACACCAGCTGAACCATACCCCGTCTCTTCCTACCACCAAACCGTATAGCCATTTGCTAAGCAAGCACTTATTTTTCACCTCTAGATTTTCAATACCCAACCCACCTTGGTCCTTCAGTCTACATATAATGTTCCATTTGGCCAATCTATACTTAGTTTTGTTTTCACCGATTTGCCAAAAAAATCGACATCGGTAAAAATCCAATCTTTGTCGTACCCCTACCGGTACTTCAAAGAAGAAAAGGACAAACATCGGCATGCTCGTGAGTACCAAGTTAATAAGAACCAGCCTCCCGCCATGAGATAAGAGTTTGCCCTTCTAGCAACTCGATTTCTTTTTGAACCGATCTTCGATACACTTCCACTCTTTATTGGTGAGTATGCGATAGTTAATTGGATCCCTAGTAGAAATTAGTAAAGTCGACTCTAGCAATGGACCTGCTACAGTGGCTAGTGATACGTCTCCAACGTATCTATAATTTTTTATTGTTCCATGCTATTATATTATCTGTTTTGAATGTTTAATGGGCTTTATTATACACTTTTATATTATTTTTGGGACTAACCTGCTAACCGGAGGCCCAGTGCAAATTGCTGTTTTTTTGCCTATTTCAGTGTTTCGTAGAAAAGGAATATCAAACGGAGTCCAAACGGAATGAAACCTTCGCGAGGATCATTTTTGAAACAAACGCAATCCAGGAGACTTGGAGTGGACGTCAAGGACGCAACGAGGCGGCCACGAGGTAGGGAGGCGCGCCCCCACCCTCGTGGGCCCCTCGTTGCTCCACCGACCTACTTCCTTCGCCTATATATACTCTTGTACCCTGAAAACATCCAGGAGCACCACGAAACACTTTTTACACCGCCGCAACCTTCTGTACCCGTGACATCCCATATTGGGGCCTTTTCCGGCGCTCCATCGGAGGGGGAATCGATCACGGAGG
This sequence comes from Triticum aestivum, assembly GCF_018294505.1. NCBI lineage: Eukaryota > Viridiplantae > Streptophyta > Magnoliopsida > Poales > Poaceae > Triticum > Triticum aestivum. The sequence goes on along the minus strand of NC_057805.1, from coordinate 512,155,079 downwards.
GCTTCTACATCAACACCATAGCCTCTCCGATGATGTGTGAGTAGTCTACCACAGACCTTCGGGTCCATAGTTATTAGCTACATGGCTTCTTCTCTCTCTTTGGATCTCAATACAAAGTTCTCCTCGATTCTTTTGGAGATCTATTCGATGTAATACTTTTTGCGGTGTGTTTGTCGAGATCCGATGAATTGTGGGTTTATGATCAAGATTATCTATGAACAATATTTGATTCTTCTCTGAATTCTTATATGTATGATTTGGTATCTTTGCAAGTCTCTTTGAATTATCAGTTTGGTTTGGCCTACTAGATTGATCTTTCTTGCAATGGGAGAAGTGCTTAGCTTTGGGTTCAATCTTGCGGTGTCCTTTCCCAGTGACAGCAGGGGCAGCAAGGCACGTATTGAATTGTTGCCATCGAGGATAAAAAGATGGGGTTTATATCATATTGATTGAGTTTATCCCTCTACATCAGGTCATCTTGCTTAATGCGTTACTCTGTTCTTATGAACTTAATACTCTAGATGCATGCTGGATAGCGGTCGATGTGTGAAGTAATAGTAGTAGATGCAGAATCATTTCGGTCTACATGTCGCGGACGTGATGCCTATATACATGATCATGCCTAGATATTCTCATAACTATGCGCTTTTCTATCAATTGCTCGATAGTAATTTGTTCACCCACCATAGAATTTGCTATCTTGAGAGAAGCCACTAGTGAAACCTATGGCCCCCGGGTCTATCTTCCACCATATAAGTTTCCGATCTATTTTATTTTGCAATCTTCTTTTAAATCTATACCATAAAAATACCAAAAATATTTATCTTATTATCTCTATCAGATCTCACTTTTGCAAGTGGCCGTGAAGGGATTGACAACCCCTTTATCGCGTTGGTTGCAAGGTTCTTATTTGTTTGTGCAGGTATGAGGGATTTGCGTGTAGTCTCCTACTGGATTGATACCTTGGTTCTCAAAAACTGAGGGAAATACTTACGCTACTTTGTTGCATCACCCTTTCCTCTTCAAGGGAAAACCAACGCATGCTCAAGAGGTAGCAGCTAGCCCAACCTGCCTGGTGTCTTCATCAACCTTCGCCTAGTAGTACAAGGCATGCTTACTGCGCGCGTGTGCCGCTCGGCCACCTCCTGCTTCTAGCATGATACCACCGGAACCGTGGATCTCCTGGCTGCTTGATTGGCTTCGGACGCCGACACTAACTAGCCCCTTCACACATAATCCGTGCACCACAGATGCCACGAGCAAGCTTGTAAGCCACCACTGCCGACTGCCATAGACCGCCTCACGGACAATCATGTCCACAATTGTCCTTATCAACTCGCAAGGGAGACACTGCATCCATACCTACAACTCCCATTCTCCCCCACTTCCTATTGCTGCCACCACCGCATTCAGAGCCCCCCACCATGGCTCTCGAGTTACTACCTCTGGATCGAGGTACAGTGAAAACCGAAGGGGATTGCACTATGCCAGGAGACATATGCAAAGAAGATACTTGAAGGCTGTATCATGGAGAATTGCAATCCAACTTATGTTCCATTGGATCCTTGGCTTATATTTAGCAAAAGAGTGAAGCACCCCCAGTTGATTCAGTGGAGTATAGGAGTGTGGTCGGAAGCTTAAGGCATCTTGTGAATACATGACCAGACTTAGGCTATTCTGTTCGCATAGTGAGTCGCTTCATGAACATTGGGCAGCTGTGAAACATATAGTCAAATACATCAAAGGGACAACAAACTTCGTCTATTTCTATTTGAGAGAGAAGAATAAGGAAATGGTGGAGCTACTTGGCAATAGTAATAAGGACTTGGCTGTTGATGTGGATGACGGTAAAAGTACCTTGGACGTGGCATATCTTGGGAGAAAGCATAGAGAGTTGTTTATCAAAAAGAAGAAGGTGGTCATATTATCATCTCATGAAGCAGGGTATATTGCAGCTGCAGCTGCGGCACGTCAAGGTGCATGTGGCTAGGAAGCCTACTCGGTGACCTCGCGTACAGGAATCCAATATAGTGGTGCTCGTTGTTGACAATAAGTCCACGATTTCCTGACGTAAGAACCCGATGCAACATGAGAAGAGCAAGGACATCGATACAAAGTATCACTGCATATGGGAGTGTGGATAAAAGGGCAAGATTGAAGTCAACTACATTTGCATCGATGACCAGCTTGCAGATATCCTGACCAAGTCTTTGAAATGACGAAAGTTCACAGAGATGTGGGGATCGACATCCAAGTTGTAAAATGAGGACATCGTGTTTAGGGGGATGATTGTTAGAGATAATCACAATTAGGTAGTCTAGTCTCACAAATTCCTCTTATTTTCCATCCTAAACATAGGCAGCTTGGGTAAACTCTCCCCTCCATACTTCACCGGCAAGCATGTGGATTTGCCTCCACTCTGCCTCCGGCGGCCAGTGGCCGGGATGGGAACCCCGGTGCCTTCACTCCGGTTAGTAATTTAGGTTATGGTTTTTTAGTCCTCGCAGGTGCGGCGCTGGGGCGGATGGCAGCACTTATTCTTCGAGTTCGTCTTCCAGGCTTTGATCCTTCTCGTGTTCGTCCGTCTGGGCGTAGTTGGCGGAGCTCCAACATAGATTCGTGTCGTCTCCTTTGGGATATAAGGTTAGGGTTTCTCGTCATGTGGTGAGATTTGGTGTCAGTTACTTTGGACCAATGTAAGGGTTCAACAGTGACGATTGCGGATCTAGGCCAGTTGTCCTTAGGGACATGTACATGAAGACTTTCTGGCTGTCATTGACAAGGCCAAGTCAGCTCCGGTCGAGGAGTGGCGATAGCGGCACGTCGATGGCTCACTCTGGCGGCACTAGTGGTTGTTCTATAGTCTTGAAATTTCTATGTAATATTCATTATGTTTCATATACTTTCGGGGAACTCTCGCAAAGAAAAAAAGTAGTCTAGTCCGGCACGGACTTGTAGTCTAAACCGAGTCGGTCATGTATTGGTAGGTTACATATATAGTAGGTATTATAAATATGAGAGTATATTTTCGACTACCGGGTGCACCTACACCCTCCACGAACGGAAAGACTACGAAACAAAATCAAAAGTCTGAAATTTGGGGACATCAAACATGGTCAAAAGTTTTAGCTGCTTGCAAAATTTTGTCCACCAAAAACAATCGAGAAGCCCTCATAAAAAAAATACAAAATCAGTGTTCCATGCTTTTTGCACCTTTGAGTAGTGATTTTTTTTTGTGAAGACTCCTAGAATGTTATTTGGTCATGAAATTTTGCAAGAAGCTAAAACTTTTGGTCTTGTTTGATGTCAAAAAATTCAAAAAAATTCTATTCTGTTTTGTATTTTTTCTGGGTTCACTTTTCATCCAGGTGCACCTACACCCCGGAGCAGCGAGACCTTTCTTAGTCGTAAAACCCTGCCGGATCGGTGACCTCCATCACCCTCGCGATCTCCTCCAAGTACCCTTCGACCTCATAAAAATCATTCTCTGCGACGGTGTGGCTATGATCAGTCTGGCGGAAGGAAACCACCGTCGACAGTGTATTCTGTGGCTTCTCCAGTTCTCCTCCGGCTCCGGCGCGGCTGGTGCAGCATTCCATTGCCCCTGGAACTGCTGGTTGTGCATGGTGGCCTCGTAGAAGAAGTTGTTGCTGTTTACTGCGTCCATCTGGCTGACATACTGGTGGGGCTGCTGCTCGGGGATGCACGGGGCGGCGGATGCCGGAGCCTGCAGGCAGTTCGTGTACTCGTCGTCGACCTCCGAGGACTCGAAGCTCCCCGTGTTGGAGCTCAAGTCGGCAACGGATGGCGCGGGCGCCGTCCTCCATGTCTGCTGCTTCCGGTAAGTCACTAGTAGAAAAAGGGTCAAATGTCAAGCACATTAGTGCCGGTTTGCTTTTGAGCCGGCACTAATGTGTGCATTAGTGCCGGTTTCAACGGCTAGCCAGCCGCTTTCATTAGTACCGGTTCGTGGCCGACCTTTAGCACCGGTTCGTGCCACGGACCGGTACTAAAGTGAGTGGTGGCAGGATGTTGTCAGTCCGGGGCCCCTCCAGCACCTTTAGTACCGGTTCATGGCACGAACTGGTGCTAAAAGTCGTCCTACATAAACCCTTCGTCCACCCGAGCTTGCTCTGTTCTTTCCCTTTCCCCTCTCCTCTCTGTTCTTCCCCTCTTCCTCTCGAGCCCATCACATATTTTGCCCACAATTTGTCAAGATTTGAAGGCCCCCATTCATTCAAATGATCACAAAGGTTAGCAACTTTGTCCTTTCATATCTCATTGCTAGATTAGCTCTTGCAATGCTTTGTATAGTGATTAATTTATGAGTTTAGTAATTTGGTAGAAAATATATGTGCTAGTATTTGATTTATATGCAATTTGTGGTCAAAACTAACACTTAGTTTGCATATGTAGGTGTGGTTTACTTAGTGCCTTCTAAATCTCCGTCGTAACCACAGTCGATCGCCCGCACCGTTCCTTCGCCGGCACCACCTTGTGGTGAGCCTCTTGTTCATGAATGTTTTACATTACCAAATTGATGTTTGTGTGATTTGGATATATAGTTACTTGTATAATTATCTTACCCGTACGTTGTTTGTTATACATAGTGCCATGGTTTTGATATCCGTCCCCGTCGGCCCTCGTCCTTGTTATGATTCAGATATGGTATATTCTCTTTTAAAACTAGTTGTTGCATTTCGTGTTTATGACAAATTATTCCCATCAAGTTGACATAGATATTTTTGTCTAGGAGGTTTGTGAACCGGAAATTCCAACCGACCCTATTGTCGAGAGGTTAAATTTACTTGAAAGAGAAAACGAGTATTTGAAAGAAAAATTGAAAAGAATTGAGGGGGAGAAGATGGAATTGGAGTTGCATGTTGCCGATGTCGTCGATGATCACAAGATCAAGATGGAGAAAATGCGCTTGAAGATTAGAAAGATTAGAAAATATGCCATTGATAGTGAGGCTTGGTATCATTGTGCTATTGGATCAATTGTTACCTTAGTTGCGATCTTGATCGCATTTGTTGTTGCATTTAAATTCTTTAGTTAGAGAGTTATTTGTTTGTTGCATTTAAGTCTTGTATGAACTTTATGTATGAACTTGTATTAATTTGGTCTATTCGGTGTTGTGTAATGAAGATGAGCCGACAATGGATGTACGATGACCGATGCTCTCCCGAGTTCATTAATGGCGTGCAAACTTTTCTGCTTGCGGTTGAGGCAAACAAGCGGGCGGATGGTTTTATGCCTTGTCCATGTTTAGTCTGTAAGAATGATCACAATTACTCTACGTCAAGAACCATTCACGTCCACCTGTTTAAGTCCGGTCTCATGCCCCACTATAATGTTTGGAGCAAGCACGGAGAAAGAGGGGTTATGATGGAAGACAATGAAGAAGAAGAGGACGACGACAGCTATCCTGGCCATGGGTTCCTTGAATACGATGATACAACAATGGGGGAAGAAGCTGAGCTGGCAATGCGGGAAGAAGCTGAAGAAGAGGCATGAGATGAGCCCGCTAATGATCTAGGTCGGGCCATTGCCGATGCAAAGAGAAACTGCGCAAGTGATTTGGAGAAGAAGAAGTTGCAGCGCATGTTAGAGGATCACAAGAAATTGTTGTACCCGAATTGCGAAGCTGACAAGAAAAAGTTGGGCACCACACTGGAATTGCTGCAATGGAAGGCAGAGAATGGTGTATCTGACAAGGGATTTGGAAAGTTGTTGGTAATGATAAAGAATATGCTTCCAAAGGACAACGAATTGCACGAGAGTACGTACGAAGCAAAGAAGGCTGTCTGCCCTCTAGGGTTAGAGGTGCAGAAGATACATGCATGCCCTAATGACTCCATCCTCTACCGCGGTGAGTACGAGGATTTGAACGCTTGCCCGGTATGCGGTGCATTGCGCTATAAGATCAGGCGCGATGACCCTGGTGATGTCGAGGTCGAGCGCCCCAGGAAGAAGATTCCTGCCAAGGTGATGTGGTATGCTCCTATAATACCACGGTTGAAACGTTTGTTCCAAAACAAAGAGCATGCCAAGGCGATGCGATGGCACAGAGAAGACCGTAAGAAAGACGGAAAGTTGAGAGTACCCGCTGACGGGTCGCAGTGGAGAAAAATTGAGAGAAAGTACGAGAAGGAGTTTGCAGATGACGCAAGGAACGTATGGTTTGGTCTAAGCGCAGATGGCATTAATCCTTTTGGGGAGCAGAGCAGCAACCATAGCACCTGGCCTGTGACTCTATGTTTGTATAACCTTCCTCCTTGGTTGTGCATGAAGCGGAAGTTCATTATGATGCCAGTGCTCATCCAAGGCCCTAAGCAACCCGGCAACGACATTGATGTGTACCTAAGGCCATTAGTTGAAGAACTCCTACAGCTATGGAATGGAACAGGTGTACATGCGTGGGATGATCACATGGGGGAAGAATTTGACCTAAAGGCCTTGCTGTTCGTGACCATCAATGATTGGCCTGCTCTCAGTAACCTTTCAGGACAGACAAACAAGGGATACCGCGCATGCACGCACTATTTGGATGATACCGACAGTATATATTTGGACAATTGTAGGAAGAATGTGTACCTGGGACATCGTCGATTTCTTCCGAGCAGGCATCCCGTAAGAAAGGAAGGCAAGCATTTCAAAGGTGAGGCGGATCACCGCACGAAGCCTCGCCACCGTACTGGTGCTGATGTACATGATATGGTCAAGGATTTGAAGGTAGTCTTTGGAAAGGGTCCTGGCGGACAACCTGTTCCGAATGACGCTGACGGACGCGCACCCATGTGGAAGAAGAAATCTATATTTTGGGACCTGCCCTATTGGAAAGATCTAGAGGTCCGCTCTGCAATCGACGTGATGCACGTGACGAAGAATCTTTGCGTGACCCTGCTTGGCTTCTTGGGCGTGTATGGGAAGACAAAAGATACACCTGAGGCACGGGAGGAGCAGCAACGTATGCATGGAAAAGACGGCATACATCAGGGTCATGCCAGCTACGCTCTTACCAAAGAAGAGAAGGAAATCTTCTATGAATGCCTGCTCAGTATTAAGGTACCGTCTGGCTTCTCGTCGAATATAAAGGGAATAATAAACATGGAAGAGAAAAAGTTCCAGAACCTAAAGTCTCATGACTGCCACGTGATTATGACGCAACTGCTTCTGGTTGCATTGAGGGGGCTTCTACCGGATAACGTTCGATTAGCCATTGTGAAGTATGTGCATTTATCAATGCAATCTCTCAGAAGGTAATCGATCCAGAAATCATACCAAGGTTAGAGAATGATTTGGTGCAATGTCTTGTCAGTTTCGAGTTGGTGTTCCCACCATCCTTCTTCAACATCATGACGCACGTCCTAGTTCACCTCTGCGAAGAGATTAACGTTTTGGGTCCTGTATTTCTACATAATATGTTCCCTTTGAGAGGTTCATGGGAGTCTTAAAGAAATATGTTCATAACCGTGCTAGGCCAGAAGGAAGCATCTCCAAGGGCCATGAAAATGAGGACGTCGTTGAGTTTTGTATTGACTTTATTCCTGACCTTAAGTCGATTGGTGTTCCTGAATCGCGGCATAAGGGCAGACTGGATGGAAAAGGCACGCTAGGAGGGAATCAAAAATATGTATGGACGGACATTCTCTCACTGAAGCACACTACACAGTTATACAGAATTCCGCCTTGGTGGCTTCGTATATGGACGAACACAAGAATTTTCTACGCTCCAAACACCCGGAGCGGTCTGATGACTGGATTACACGTGAACAAACCAGGAGTTTCGCCGACTGGTTGAGACACGTACCATGCATGACGCCTCTATTGAAGATGACCTGTACTCGCTGTCCCAGTTACCATCTTCGAATATAATGACTTTCAAAGGGTACGAGATAAATGGTAATACATTTTACACGATCGCCCAAGATAAGAAGAGCACCAACGAAAATAGTGGTGTCCGCTTTGATGCAACAACCAAGACGGGAAAGGAAACATATTATGGTTACATAGAGGAGATATGGGAACTTGACTATGGACGTGGTTTGAAGGTCCCTTTGTTTCGGTGCAAATGGGTCAATATGACACGATATGGGGTAACGGAAGACCCGTAGTATGGAATGACAACAGTGGATCTCAACAATCTTGCGTATGCAGACGAACCATTCGTCCTAGCTAATGATGTGGCACAGGTTTTCTATGTGAAGGATATGTCTACCAAGCCGAGAAAAAGAAAAGATAAGGAAGCGAATGCATCATACGATGAGCCAAAGCGCCACATAGTTCTTTCTGGGAAGAGAAACATCGTGGGAGTGGATGACAAGACAGACATGTCAGAAGATTATGAAAAGTTTGATGAAATTGCTCCATTCACAGTGAATATTGACCCGAGCATCCAGTTAAATGATGAAGATTTTCCATGGCTACGGCGCAAAGGGACATACGCGAAGAAAAAGTTTCACACCCAAAGATCTGGGATGTGATCGGCTTCACTATCATCACTTTCTTCTGTGTTTCACACCCAGGAGGGAATCTCTATAATAGTTAGGGTAGTTATGTGTTTTGGCATTTGAAACGCGAAGAAATTTTATGTGCAAACAAATTCTTTCATGCATTTACTGATTTTTTTTCAGCTAAATGACCCTGAAATTGAAAACCATTTCAAATGAACTCAGAAAAGGTTGAAAGTTGGCATGGTATCATAATTTCACCCACATAGCATGTGCAAAAAACTAGAGAGGGTTACCGCAAAAACTGGATGCACTTCGTGTATAAAATGGACAATCTCTTTCGAAGTATCAGGGTTTCGGACGAAAACTCATCCGTTACAAAGGCATTTCATTTTCTAAATAACCTAAGCATTACCAAATTGAATATAATGATAAAACACACTAATATTAAACATAAGAAAAAAGAATCACTGAAAATCTATTTTCAAAGTTAAGTTATTCACAAACTAGTGATTCACACAAATTTCAAATAATTCAAAATGTAAGCTATTCAAATTTGTAAACTACCGGCACTAATAGAAAGTTTGTAATTTTTTGTACCTAAAGCAAAAATATTCACAAAGAAACTCTAAATACAGCAAAAAACAACTCAAAAATAAATAAAGCAAAATAAATAAGAAAATAAAAAAGCCCGCCTACTGCGCCACAGCGGCCTGCATACGACTAGAAACCCGACCTGTTGTTGGGCCAGGATGCAGGCCCGCAAAGGCCCAATAGGCCCACAGGGCAGCATAGAACAGGTAGGCCCACAAGGCCTGCAATAGAGAGGAGCTCGAGACAGCTGCCGCAGCGGGGCTTATAAGCAGGTGCGGGCGCCCTTCGGCTAGCGAGGTGGGACTAAACTTGCCCGCACCGCACCTACGCCACCGCACCCATTTAGTACCGGGTCGTGGCTCCAACCGGTACTAAAGGGGGGGCCTTTAGTACCGGTTGCAGCCACCACCCGGTACTAAAGGGGTGCGCTTCCCGCCGCTTGGCCTGGCCAAAATTGACCTTTAGTACCGGTTGGTGGCTCCAACCGGTACTAAAGGCCCCTCCTATATAAACAACACTTACGAAAATTTCATCAGTTTCCTCCCACTTCTCCCTGCTTCATCGCCGCCGCCCCGTCCCGCGCCGTCGCCGCCGCCGTCACGCCGTCCCCGTCGACTCCGCGCCGCCCCCGTCCTCGTCGCGTCGTCCGCGTCGCCGGCCCGTCCCCATCCCCGCACCAGCCCGCGTCCCCGTCCCCGCACCGGCCCGCGTCGCCGTCGCCTCGACCTCGCCCGCGCTGTGAACCTCTGTCCCCCCTCTCCTCTCCATCCAATCGAAGCCGCCGCGCGCGCCGCCGGCGCCGTCGCCTGCACACACAACACATACACACACATACACACACATACACACACACACCATACACACACACATACACAATTTTTGTTTTGTTTTTAGTTTTTAGTTTTTCTGTTATTAGTTATTAGTTTTTTCAGTTTTTTCTATATTAATGTTATAGAAATGTTAGTTATATAGAAATGTTAGTTATATATAGAAATGTTAGTTTTTTCTGTATTAATGTTATAGAAATGTTTGTTATATAGAAATGTTAAAGAAAAATTAGTTATACAATTTTAGTTAGAGAAATGTTAGAAATGTTAGTTTTAGATATGGTCGATATGTTTTTAGTTTATTATATTTTTAGTTATAAAATTTAGAATTTGCATATAAGAAATCACAATCCAATCATTTAAAAAATGTTACTTTACTTTTGCGGCATATAGTATTTGTTGCCGATGATGCCCGGCCCGCATCCTCGCCGTCGACCCGTTCGCGACGACGTCCTGCTTCAGAGGACCCATGTCCGGGATTGGGCTCCGCCGGGCTGGCACTGGGAGGTGCTACTTGGAGGGGCGCGACGCTTGGTGAGGAACCCGGCCTCGGGTCCCGTCGTCGACCCTGATCTCCTTTGGTGGCGTTCGCGTGGGCGACATTCGGTGCAGAGGGAGCCGGCCCCGCCGCAGGTGGTGCGTCGTCGTGTCAGGGAGGAGGACGAGCACGTCCATCGCTACATGGCTGCTATGGACGTCAGGTTCTCCAATACCTGGCAGGTTCTTTGGGCAGATGACCGGAGATATGATCCTGTGATGGTTCCTTGTCTTTGGGTGTCCACCGCCCGCGCCCCAGGAACCGTGAGTGGCCTAGATTCTTCTATAGTATTCGATCTTTATTAGCTACCTAGCCAGTGATGTGTTCGAGATTATATATTATTCGAGACGATGTATTCGAGATTATATATTATTCGAGACGATGTATTCGAGATTATATATTATTCGAGACGATGTATTCGAGATTATATATTATTCGAGACGATGCATATTATGTACTATATGATTCAGTTTTTCCTTATTGATTGCATCCATGCATTGTAATTTGAATACTAAATTGTTTTATGTTTCTTCGGTATTAGTTAAATAAAAGCTATGGCGGACAATACCGGCAGAGAGGGAGAAGAGGCCCTGTTCGAGATCATACGCAACCCTAGCAGGCCAGATGGTCCGAATGAAGCAAATGACGGCTCCCAATATCTGAACAATACCGGGGAGGGTGATGATAAGATATTCGATCTCGACGACCAAGCTGATGAAGTCATGAACTATGATTATGATTATGATGACGCAGACAATGATTATGATGACGAATACAATGTTGATCTTGAAATTACAAAGACTACCGGCGAGGTATATTTATATAAGCAGGCATCTAGTGATCATCACATGTTTTTTTTATTTGAAGATATATTAACGAATCGATCTTTCTTCTTTCAGCTCTCCGGATCGAGCAAATCTGCTTCTACAGACAGCAGGACAAAGCACGGCCCGGGCAAAAAGTTGAAGGAGGGTGTAAAGTACAACATCGATTCCATCAAAGCTAGTGGCGAACCCCTCACACCTAAGAACATTGCGAACAAGTTCGTTCGTCAGTGCGGAGTTCTTGTGAAGGACCAACTCCCGATCTCCATTCAAGAATGGAAAGAGCCAAAAACTAAACGCCCAGATGTTACTTGGGTCGACGACAGAGCAAAACAAAAGCTTTGGGAATCTCTGATGGAACATTTCACCCTACCAGATTATTTCACTGATGCAGATGTGCAGAAAGTCAAGGACGCTGCTCTTAAGAAGATGGCAATTGCATTCAACACCCACAAGAAAACTGTATGGGCCAACTACCTCGCTGCAGAAAGGAAGACTCCAGAATTCAAGGGAACACTGGAGAAGCAAAGAGAACACTGGCCCGCTTTCGTGAAATTCAAGGAATCAGAATTATCTAAGGAACGGTCGGGAAAAAACAAGGCCAATGCCACAAAAAAGACGCAGTTCCATAGGCCGGGTCCAGGTGGCTACGCGGTGGCAATGCCTAAGTGGGATAAGTCTGAGCAAGAGATGGAGGATGCAGGGGTCACTCCGGTTACTAGGAGCTGGCCCCCCAGGTGCAGAACTTGGTTCTATGCGCATGGGGGGCGTTGGACCCGAAGACAGGCCTGGTTTCGAAGAAGGCAAGTCTAAAAGGAGCAGAACAAAAGTTACTTGACGCAATAGAAGATGCTCGAAAGGGTGTGTTCATGCCCAACAGAGAGAACGACGAGCTTACGCGCGCCCTGGGAAATCCTGAACACCCGGGAAGAACACGAGGCAAGGGTGTTATTCCCTGGTATGAGGGCTTTTCGGAATGGAACGACGACTACAGGACCGTGCAAGAAAGAAGATGGAGGAGGAGAAGAAGAGGAAGCTGGAGGAGGAGCAGAGGAAGCAGGATGCGGAACGCCTTCAAGGCCTAGAAGCAAGGCACGCGGACTTGGCACTCAAATTCCAGCAGCAGCAGCAGATTGACTCACTTAGCCAGGAAAGGGGGTCTCAGCAGCGGCAGCAGCAAGCGGATGATCATCCAGCATTGGATAGCACCGTCCCATCCATGCCGAGAAGCAGCGTTGGTTCCGCCCCGGGCGACGCACTGCTGGATACATACCCTGTGGATGACATCATAGAGAACACTAACTGTGAGCTACACTTCAAAATGAAGAACATATCCATGAAGGTGGCGGACGCCGTTGCTTTTACAATTACCCCGAAGCAACCTTCCATTGCGCCCCGATTCCAGAGGGCTATGCTCGTGTCTTGGTTGATGAGGTGGTGGACCCATATTCGGGGCTAGATCTTGACATTCCTGGAGGTGACGACGAGCACACACTGGGAGAGGCCATACATCGTATCATCCTATGGAGAAAGGATTGCATCATCTTTCGAAGTCCACCGACACCGCGTCTGCCGACTCCTCCTCGAAGTCCGCCACCGTGTCAGCAGACTCCCACTCCTCCAAGTCCACGAACGCGTGAGCAGACTCCTGCTTCAAGTCCGGCACAGCGTCAGGCCACTCCTCCTGTTTCAAGTCTGACACCGTGTCAGGCCACACCTCCTGCTTCAAGTCCGGCATAGCGTCAGGCCACACCTCCTGCTTCAAGTCCGACACCGTGTCAGGCCACACCTCCTGCTTCAAGTCCGGCACAGCGTCAGGCCACTCCTCCTGCTTCAACTAAGCCACGTCAGCCGTCTCCGCCGCCTAAGCAATCGCAGAAGAGACACGCCGCAGCTATGGTGCGTAGTGGTACGAGTCGAGGTAGTACAGAAAGTACAGGCGGAGACAAGCGATATAAATATGATCCAAGCAGCCTCGCTCCTCTTCCTCAGAGGCCTTACGACATGACCGAGGAGCAAAACGATGCAATAGTGCGGGCCGAAGTGGACGCTCATTTTCGACCGAAACCGGCAACGCCGTCGAGGGAGAAAGTGCCTGAGGAAAAGATTGACCACTTCATTCGTATGGCTAGACCACCAGCTCCCAAGCCTGTTGACTCAGACTATGAGCGCCAAATCAGGAAGGCACATTGAGCACGACTACAGAAAGAAGCGAGCTCGAGCTCGAGCCAACAAGCAGCTGTCAAAAAATGCGGGAAAACCGTTCCCC
>NC_057805.1:512136136-512141252 GCF_018294505.1 Triticum aestivum | reverse complement strand
GCGCGCCCAATATTATTGTGGGCAAACCGTTTACGTTCCCGAGCTGGGCGATGTGGTAATAACCGAGGAGGATATAATGCAGGCTGAAATGCTCAAGATCATTGTTGGACAACTCCTCGAGATCGAGCCCATGTCTCCGCTTAGAGAGGAGGAAATAAAACGGAAATATGTCCGGGGCCAACCTTTGGTCGAGCCCGAGGAGGTCAAGAACCTCCCAACGAGAATGTATGAATTGCATGATTGGTACATGAAAATTACCAAGATTTCCAATCGAGAGTCCCTCATGGTGCAAGTCGAGGAAGATCATTACTTCAATAAGAAAGCTCTGTCCGTTGAGTATTCAGAACTATTTCAGTTATTCAATCAAGATGCACTCGACAAATCTATCGTCAGTTGCTATTGTCTGTAAGTGATTTCTTTCTGTAATTTAAGTCTCAAGCTAGATCTAGTGCTCATTGATTGATCATTAATTACCTGTAATTATATATCCTCACTATATATGCTTTTCTGTGGTATTATGCAGGATGAAGATGTATGAAATGAAAAAAGCTGGACGCTATGGCATTGGGTTCATTGAACCAAATACCGTTAATGAATACACATGGAAATTGGAATGGTGTAGACAAGATGTAGAGAAATGCATGCTAGAGTTCTTGAAGCGCCTCAATAGCAATGAAGATATACTACTTCCTTACAACTTCGAGTGAGTCACACTGTCTTGTACTACAAATTCTGTTTTTGCTTACTAGCTAGATGTTAATAAGTGTATAGGGTTTAGGGTTATAGTTGATTAGTGTTATGCACATGTCCGCTTAATTTATACATGCAAACGTATGCGCATGCAGTTTCCACTGGATCTTGTTAGACATTAAAGTTGACGAAGGAAAAGTTGAAGTACTGGACTCACTACTTAAAAAAGATAGTGACTACAGCATCGTGAAGGGGATAGTCAACAGGTAATTTCAATCATTATTAACTATATCTTGGCCTATTTAGTTTGTCATTTCCTGATATGAACTATTTTTAATAACCCCTTTATTAATTTCTTTGCCGGCGGGCAGGGCTTGGGCAAAGTACATCAAGGTGACTCCAGGAAAATGGCAACAAAAGCTATGTTGGTATCGACCCAAGGTAAGTAATTAAGTAGTACTGGCTAGCTAGCTACCATCTCTTTAATTCTTGTTTTAATACCATTAATTAATTAACATGCATGATTAATTATTATCTGATTAAATTCTATTCTCGTAAAGGCCCTGAAGCAAGCGCAGGGGACTGAAGTGTGTGCATACTACGTTTGCGAGAACATTCGCATGATGGCGTCCGAAAGGAGCAGATCTGATAGACAGGACTGGATACGTTTGCCAGAACACCATTCACAAATCATACATGATTGTCGATATCTAGTCACACAACTAATACACATGCATATTGATCTCCTTCTTAACAGTTCAAAGAGGTGCGGGGGCCTTTAGTCTCCACTCTTTAGTGCCGGTTGCAGAACTGGCACTAAAGGCCCTTACGAACCGGCGCTAAAACCCGGTTCTGCACTAGTGGGTGATGGTCCTCCTGAAGATCCTGCAGATGGTCCACACCTCCTGCATTTTCAGGTCGTATGCGCACACGTTAGAGTGTCAATGTTACACTTACAGCACATCACACGTGCCCCGGACCGTGACCTTGTGTGGAATGGAATGCACGCGTGGACCACTTACGGCTTCCTGCACGCTTGGGGAGGCGTCTTGGTCATGTAAAGAAAATGCACTTGATCACACACGGGAGAGGAGCTTACTGGGGAGATCCCATGAGTCATGTTTGTAGATATCCATCTCCCGGATGACCTCGATGCTGAGCGACTTCCCGGCCACCTTCCGCCGGAGGTAGAAGGTGACGAGTTCCTCGTCGGTGGGGTGGAACCGGTATACCGGCAGCACCACGTCGTCCTCTTCCTCCTCGTCTCCAGAGCCGCCGAGCACCACCTTCTCGTCGCTGATCAACATCTCCATCTCCATGGCCCTCATCTCCGCCTTGGCTACTGTTGGCGTAGGTCCAGACTCATCTGGGCCGACTACTTCCCGGCCCTACACAGCTGCAATCTGATTTGATCGATTACAGGAGCAAAGTACAACTATTTATAAGAGAAAGGTGTGCCTGCTGCTCCCGGGTGTAGGTGCACTTGGATAAACAGTAAATTCAGAATAAAAAAATACGTAACAAAATAAAAAAAATTCTAAATTCGACGACGCGCTAGAACTGATGCTGTCAAATGAGGAACTGACATGCAGGACCCGCACCACAGGGAAGTGAGGGCCTAGTCAGCAGAACTTCGCTGGCAGAGCTTTCTTTTTTCTCTTTTGATTTCTCTTGAATCTGATCTACTTAATGTGTGAAGCATGTGCGTTTGTAAACATAGTATGAGGGGTGTGTGTGTGTAACATAGTAGGAGTGATATATAAATATTTGTCCCAGGCGTCTGTTTAATTCCATGACCATCAGTCATGTGTGACCATTCTTGTCACTTGTTCTGGTCACTCAGATATGCACATGTAACTTAATGTTACTGATTCAACAGAAAAAAAAATTAAAAAAATCGATAGTGTGGTTTTATTGTGTGCTTGTTCCAGTTAGTGTTTGATGTGTTCCTGAAAATTTTCATACAAAAATGAAAATTATGCTTGAAGCCGAAAAATTGGCGCTTGGTTCTTTTTAGCACACGTCTCACTACTTGTGTTTTCCCATAAACTTTAAGGCGAACGGCCACCAGCAGCGCTTGAAGGAACAGCTCCTTCACTAAGCAGCGAATGCGCCAGTTCGACCCAGCCCGACCCGACCTAGCAATCAACGGCCGTTAACGGCGTGCCATCCCCCGTTGGCTCGTGAGGGGTTTGCCACGTGAAACCGTGCTAAAAAAAAGTTCAGTGTTTTTTGTCATTGTAAAATAAATTTCAGTGCGGTGAAATTGCAACGTTTTGAAAAGTTGTGCGTAGACGAGTACTTTCCGTCGGAGTCACGGACGTGGATCGATTCTTGGCTTGGAGACGCATGTTGAAAACTAGCTAGTCGAAGCTAGCAATCAGCGGGCTGTACAAACACGTACACGCGCGTATGTACCAAGTCGCCGGAAACACAGACGCGAAAACACACGAAGATCACGGCGACGTAGGGGAGCAGCTGGGCGGCGGCGGCGCCGTTGGCTGTGGGGCGGCGCGGCGGCGTGATCTGGCGTCACCTGCTCGGCTCAGATCCGGGCCCTTCGGGCCCCATCTGGGCCTGGGTGGGCCGGCGGCGGGGATGGTCTCCGGTGTGGCTTCCGGGAGGCGAGGGAGACGCGACGAGCGGCTGGGGGTGCTGGCGGCGCCGACGCCGGCCTGCTGCATCGTGGCCGGCGGGGCTTAACGGGCCTGCTTCGGGCCTGGCTGGGCCAGGGGTGGCCCGGCATGCCCCGCTGCCGTGTCCGGACGGCGCGACGGTGCCAGAGGCACGGGCCTCCCGCACGACGGCGGTGGAGGTGGACCCTCCCGCTCGGCTTCGGGGTTGCTGCTCCCATCGTGGTGTGCTTCTCTCCGGTCCTCTTGGCCTTGTGGTGGTGTTCGTACTGAGGCGGCGTGGGTGGCGGCGCATCTACGTTGGTGCTTGGTGGTGGGCGACGGTTTGGCAGGTCGGCTCCGTCCGGTTGGGCGGTTGGGTTTGGAGTGCAGGAGAAATCCTTGCCGGCTTTGGCCCCGATGCAGTGACACCTGCGGGTGCCACTATTCCTTCCTGGAGGGTGTCGATGGTATCCATCCCCAACCTCCCTCCGCGCGTCTGGGGAAACCCTAGGACTCGTCCGGGCAGCAGCGTCGTCGACGTCGCATCCCTTCTTGGAGGTGTTGCTTGGTACGCGGCGGTTCGGAGCCTCGGCTGTGGTGGTTTGTATCCGGTGGGCGCTGCAGTGGCGGGTCATCCGCGCTTTGCCAAGCTGCCGTGGTTGGCATTTGTTTCTTCTTCTTTATCTTTTGGCTTGTTGTGCTTCTCGCCACAGAGAACTTTATACTCAGTGTTGGTTGTTTTGGAATACAAAATAGGAGAAATCCTTTTTCGGTAAATGGACAGATCAAATGCTTGGTGGTTGCGGAACAGACCACCGAGGCTGCCGCAAGCGGAGGTATTGGCATTTCCACCGCCGTTTCTGGGATCCGGGGTGGTGGGTTTCTTTCCAAACTGGAAAAGAAGATGGGTTTTTTTTTTCTTGATCGATTTGTGCTCTGTGTTTGGCATCATGTGTCTTGCTATAAAAGCTTTTATGCAAAACTGGTTCAGGCTTCAACCACGTCACGTGTACTACTACTGTTTTCTAGAGAAAGATCACGTACACTACTTGTCTTGAGCACCAACGCATGGCATACGTCCTCAACATACAAACACCACCAAGCATAACAATCTCCCCGAATGTTGTAGTAGGAGTTCTTTTCTAGCAAAAACCCGTTTCATGTAAAAGCCCGGCCAGATCGAGCAACAGCTTTTTGTCTCCAAACAAGGGTTCCTTTCACAACAAAAGAGCAAAAAATGAAATAAGTGCTCACTTTCGTCAGCTATTAATCTCACCTCTAGTTTGCTGCACTGCCCTATACATGAAAATTGCTTCAAGAAAAAAAATTGTATGTGAATTAAGAACTCAGTTGTCTTGTTCATTATAGTTGAGTACAAATCCTCTCATATCTAGCTACTCAAATCAGTACAAAGTATCGTTCTCATCAGGAAGAAGATCGAACCTACAAGGTGTGTACACATATGACTCCCTCACTATGGATGGGGTAATAAATTGTTCCCCCCGTGAGGGGGAATGGTCACCCAAGTACTGGAGCACGTTGGTGCCCAAGAAGTAAGCGTAGACCCCACCATCACACAGAGAAGCCAAGAAAGAAATCTCCTTGTCTGGATGGTACCCTAGATGGTCCAACGAACAAGCCCAGTAGCGACTACTATGTGCGTCATCACCATCGCCTTCTCCTGCTGCAAGAGGAGTAACATCATGATCGTCGTCGGAGTCCCATTCATAGTATCCAAGCTCCGGTGATTTGGCATCCTCGTGATCTAACATCCAAGACTGGCTCATATGTTGCCGTTTTTTTTGTTTTTT
>NC_057805.1:512113263-512135706 GCF_018294505.1 Triticum aestivum | reverse complement strand
TTTTGCAATAGTTGCCTCATGGGAGGTTCAATGTTAACATAATGCACCATCTCCCACACCGGCTGCGTCCCATGGGATGCTTCTGATTCTTCGTTCAGTGTCCATACTTGGAGCCAAGACTCCTTGTCAGTTGTGGTGTAGTAGACCCCCTTCCCGGACTTTCTTAGAAGTGATGATGCCTTTAACAGCCACGACTCGTCGTCCCTAAGAAATTTGGGGCATTTTATTGCTAGATACTTTCCCGTCGATACTGAGAATCTGCACAATATCATCCAATTTCTTGGTTTAGCAAACAAAAGGTTTTTGTGTACACATGTTTCTGCCTGCCACCTCTAGTCGAATTGCCACCACTGAATCATCTCAACATGAATGCCTTGCGCTTCTCATTGTACACATGTTTTTTACCTAAATAAATGTATGATCAGCAGCACACAGGCATGATCAGCAGAATACATATCCTAGATGTGACACTAGTGCGTATACATCATCATGTACTACTGCAAAATAATACTAGCTAGAGCTGCAGAGGAGCATCATCAGCCCCACTTCTAGAACTAGAAGCACGGGACATCGTGTAGCGGGTGCCCCTTGAGGTTCCTCTCCATCACCCTCCTGGCCAGGGACACCTGCTTGCCCACCGCAAACACGAAAGCCTTGCCGTCGCCTGATGCGCCACGGGCTGTCCTGCCAACCCTGCGCACGTACTCGCTCGGGTCGCGGGGGTAGTCGAAGAGCACCACGTGGTTCACGTTCGTGAAGTCGATCCCTCGTGAAGCTCTGCCAGCGTCAGATAAATGATACACACTCAGTCCAGCGGTTCAATGAAAGGAATGGCTTCGAAACCAGAAATTACCAATGCAGAAATGTTGTTCAGTTGATCCACACCTGTCTGTGCACACGAGGAACATCGAGTCTGTAGTCTGTTTCTTCAGGAACTCCTTCATGTTTGCGATGCGTTTCGCCTGGTCCAATGCAGCATGGAACGGTAGGACCTTGATCTGTGTCGCTTTCCTGTCCAGCCGTGTCAGCACATTCTCTACCTTTCTACATGTCTCAATCTGGGAACATAAAGCATGTGACTAGTTGTCAGACAGTGGGACTTTCTTATGTCTTTTTTTTTTTTGAGGAAGTTATGTTTGGTATTGATGAATGATGATATCCAGAGATACAAGGGAGAGGAACTAATACCTTATTGCAGAAAACGATTGTTTTACGAACTGGAGATTCCTCAATAATCTTTAGAAGTGCTGTTCTCTTGTTGGAAAAGGCTGTTTCAGGATTCTTTTCATCATTGTCATTTCCACTGCAGTCCACAAGAATCTGTAGTGTAACAGTACAAAGGTAAAATGTAATCACTCTAGGAGAACAATACCACATGATACCAATACTATTGTTTTACGCAAAAAATTCTGAAGTTGTAAACAATGTCAGTAGTAACAGAGAGACAAGTCACTTCAGGAGTATTTCCTAGAAGTGTTTTCAGACAGTATATGTATAGCATAGTAAAAGGTTACAGAAACTAAGAAGGTGAACAATGACCCACCTCTTCAAGACGGGCGCTTGTCCGGTGGACACTAGGTCCCATGAGCACCTCACAGTCAGGAAATGTTTCAACAACCTTGTTATATATATCAAGAGGAAGAGTTGCAGTGACAAAAAGATATTGTGTGGTCACTGGTGCGACAGTAATCAACTGATGAAGCACTTGTTCAAAGCCTTCTTCACTAAATAAAATATCCACTTCATCGAACACGGCACTGCAATTAGGGGGATCAACATATTAACTTAGGTCTTAGGCTTATCTAGTGCATCCACTTATTTATCTCTCTGCTCAACTTTTAAAAAATGACTGGAAAAAAGAGCAGCCATGTATACCATCTGAGGTTATTTAGCTGCACAAAGCCTTCCTGAAGCAGATACAGGAACCGGCCAGGTGTTGCTATAAGTACATCTAGCTCTTGATCAAGGCTTTCCAGCTGCGTCTTCTGTCGAAATCCACCGGTCGCAACCATAGACCTAAAGGGAACCCCAGATTTCGATATTGAACGGCAATTCTGAAGGACCTGTATTTAGAGAAATGACTCAATGGGTTATTCCTCAAATTCATACTAGAACTATCATAAAGCCTCAGCACATCACATTCAGCAAGTAGTATAGCATACCTGAGAAGAAAGTTCAGCAGTAGGTGTCAATATTATGACTCGTGGGTTCCTGGGAGATGGTTTGTGGATCCCCATAGCTTCTTCCTTCCTTAAATTTTGAACTATAGGGCAAAGATATGCTAATGTCTTGCCAGACCCACTTTGATCAGCAATAATGCAACTCCTCCCCTCCAAGACAGGTCCATATGCCATTGCCTAAGACGGTTTTACGGGACAGTTCAGGACAGCACGTTTAGCATATATGAACATAACTCATGTGTGCATAGGTGTAAGAATTCAGTAATTATGAATGGACCGAGATACTGACTATTGAGTCTTGTAATGGTGACCAATTGATATGCAACATTCATGGACACTAAGCTAACAATCGGATATATTTTTCGGCCCAGTAAACCAAAAGAGAAGGAAAGAAAAATGTGTTTACCTGAATGTGTGATGGTTGAGGAAACCCAAAGGTTCTCAATGCACCAAGAATCTCATCGCCGCAGCCAATCTCCTTAAAAGATCTGCGACTGAAAAATCCACTGTCCAAAGGGACCTTCTGCTTCCGATCCTCTCTTCTATAAGACGTAGCATCGGCAACTTTACCCCAAACTTTGGGGCCAGAAGCAGGCTCTTCATCAGAAAAATCTGAATCATCGTCGCCTTTGTATTGCCTCAGGACAGAATTCAGAGAACGCACGGCCCTGCTCCTCTCATCCCTAGAGTCACCATTCGGCTTTGCGCGGCGCGCTGGGTCCGAGACAAACTTCCTTCTTCCATAATTGCTTCCCTCTTCATCAGAATCAGCAGAAGATGGCTCGTTACGCCGGGCGATGCTTGTGCGGCCAGAAGTGCCCTCCCTCTTGAGCTGGGCTGCTGATCTCCTAGCTAAAGCTTGCACTTTCTGCGCCTTCAGTCTTCCGAAGCTCCCGACACCTGCAGTAGTCCCCCCATTTGCTGCACCTGTAGTGTAAAAAGTTCCCCCATCTTCAGAAAAGTAAAACATTTCACACAAGCATCACAAATGTCAAGAAATTTTGGCTAAATTTAACCAGGGAATGAACAGTTTTGCTAAAATTCGCATAAAAGATTTGAAATTCCCGAATGGACGTCCACTGTTCGGCCGAACCTTTGGAGGCGGAGCGGTCGGCGGTGACCCTGGAGAGGACCGCCGGGGACGGCACGCCGGGCTCTCCGCCGTCGTCGACGCCGCCCCACACGATGACGCTCTTCCCGGTGCTCCGGTCCACGAGCCGGTACGCGCCGGGGGTGTCCATGGCCACCCGCTCGTACCCGGGGCCGCCGTCCTCCCCATCCGCCGTGGCGGAGGACACCCAGCTCCGCCGCGCGCCGCCGCAGGAGAACGAGACGGAGCACCGGAGGGAGACGGCCGGGCGGCCGAGGAGGAGCGGCAGCGCGCGCGCCTGTGCCCCCGCCACGTCCATCGCCGGCGAGAGAGCGAGAGCGAGCTTGGTGAGGTGATGCGACTGAGCGAGCGAGCGCTGCCTCCTCCTCCTATCCGAAGAAGAAGAGGGAGATATCGTTGCTTCGTGGGCCGTGATTTTGCGGCCTCAAAAATGGGCCTTCTGGGCCGTGGTGTCCGGGCCTGGAAAAGGGCTTCGTGGGCTGGGCCGCTAAGTAATTGACGAGCTGCCGTTTTTATTGACGCGGGGTCGCGTGCTTAGGGTTTCGTTTCATTTTTCCCTCGCGAATGGAGTTCCCATCGGCGCGCCGCATCAGGCGCTCGGCGCCGCCGCCGGATGGAGCAGGCTCCGGTGGTGGCCCGGACGGAGGCGACCGCATCAGCGCGCTCCCGGAGGACATGCTCCTCCAGATCCTCGGGCGGCTGGGCTGCGCCCGCGCCGCCGCGCGCACCAGCGTCCTCGCGCGCCGGTGGCGCGGCCTCTGGGCGCGCCTCCCCGGGCTCACCTTCCGCGACGTCCCGGCTGGGGTGGTCAGGCAGGCGCTGGCCTGCGTCGCGAGGCCAAGTCGTCCACGAAGCCCGTCTTCCCCTCGGCTTCCGGGCGTGTCCGTCCTCGACATCCGCCTCGCGAGGAGCGCGCTGCGCGAGGCGGCCAAGCGCGACGACGCCCAGGCCAAGTCGCTGCTGCTCGCCGCCAGGCGGATCTCGCCCAAGGAGGTCGTCTTCTTCCTCCCCCGGTCTCAGGGGCGGAACCAGCATTGTAGCGTTGGGTTCAAATGAACCCAACGAATATTTGCTGCCACGTCCGTGTGTGTACGTAATCGTGTGTACGAACCCAGTCGAAAGTCTAGGCTGCACCCATCGGAATTGGAATGCACGAGCTAAAAGCCTTTTAGCCCACAATCTTCACACGACTAGCCCAGCTAAAGCCCATAAATTTCTACTGTCTCCGTGTGTGCGTCAGATTCCATGTCTCGTACGAGATTGTACGCATCAGATCGCATCTCTCGCTCGGCCTCACCAAGGGCTTCCGTCTAGCCTCTCCCTATCTTGTTCGCCCTTTGCGGCGGCGGCGCATCGCCTAATCTCCAGCGGCAAGCCCGAAGGAAGCAACAGCAGGTCGGCGTGCAGTACAAAATCAAGATAATGAGAGATCACATCATCACATGTTCTTCTTATGCATCTTCTATTTAGCCTAGCGTGGTAATGGCCTTTGCCCTATTTTTCTAATTAACTTTTCCCGAACTTCGATTGATCTAGGATGTGGAGCGATATTTCTTGAAGACAAACTGATCACCAGATTCAGATTATGATGTAGGCACTTCAAGGCCACCCGTTAGATGTAGGTTAAGTGCATCAAATGTTTGATGCAAGTAGTCTTATGAAGCCCTCTATACAGAGAAATAATATTAAGATGATCCATCCATTATTTCTGTTGCCGCCTTTTCACGGATCACAACGGGGAAAGTTGTGAGTTACTGGAATAGTGGAAAGGGGACACTCTGAAATGTGAGTGATTGTACATGCTTCCATGATTGATGGCATTATACACTGGTAAAACTAACTGTCATTGTTGCCGGTGTTTTCCAGAAGGAGAAGCCACACCTGAAGCTATGAAGTTATTTTGGTACTACTCTACTCACAATATGTAAGCAAGAGAAATTTATAATTTCATCCAGCTGGTATGTCTTGCATTTTTTTTACAAATGTTGTAGCTGGTATTGTTTTCATTGTAAAATATAAGTGCTACCGTATTTCTATTTGTTATGTTGTCTTGGGTCCTATAGTCTTGTTATATGAGTGTGAAATTGGACATTATACTTAATTAAGTCATACTAAATTTTCACAATAAATTAATGATGACTGAACCCATTAACTCGATTTCCTGGCTCCGCCCCTGCCCGGTCTTACATAGTGAAGCCGGGCCGGCGCGTCGAGATCGCCGTGCCTCGCTTCCTCCGCACCACCTCCATCGAGCTGGACGCCCATTTGCTCCGCGTCAAGCTGCCGGACGCCGAGCTCCCCGCGCTGGAGAGGCTGTCTCTCTCTGGCAACATCGTCGACCTTGCGGCCTTTCTCAACCGCTGCCCGCGGTTGCGCTTGCTGAGCGTGACCTACCGCGACGTCGAGCACAGCTTGCTCGAAGCGGCCCTGGTGGCGCTCAAGGTTCCTTTGGGGCTCGGCCTTATTGTGTTCCTCCTTGGCATCGAGTTCGGCCAGAGTCATGAGAACTATCATGTGGAAGACGCTCAATTTGCATCCATTCTCCACGCGGCAGCGAGGCTCTCTACGCGGGAGCTTGTCTTCATTACCGACTTCGACAGATGCCTTCGTGCCGACCTGCCATGCTTCCCTAATGCCACACGATGACGGTGCGGTCCGTCTGTTTCACACGGCTAATGTCGAATGACCGGTTCTCGGCACTTGAGAGGTTGTCTCTCATGGGTTGCACCGTCTGTGACGTTTCCACCATGGTCTACCAATGCCCATGCCTGCGTGTGCTTAAGATGAATGCAGATACGTCTACACGTGATATTATAGTGCACTCTTTGTCGCTGCAAGAGTTGGAGCTTGTTGCCCACGAAACACAATGTGAGGGCATCAACATCACGACTCCGATACTTGAGCAACTAAAGCTTAATCTTTGTGCAAGCTCGGACCTCAGCGTGTCTGTCTTGGCGCCAATTTTGGAGAAGGTCTCATGGAGGTTTGCATATTCAACGTTGGCTTATATCTTTGGGTTATGGTTTCTTCAAAAACTGGAGGTGGACACGATAGAGGATTACAAATACAAAGATGGGGAGCTCATCAATGAAGGCGAAGATGCATGTTCACAGCCCCATCGTGTTCATGTCGTATCTTTGCACATATTTGCTCATGTATGTCTCCTTTTTAACCTATTTTTCACTTGTTTAGCTATTTTCGAAGTATAGGACAATGCCCATGCGTTGTAACGAGATATAAATATTTCAGACGTTAGCTTGTGATTTACCTGCCCATATTAATTCAGTTGTGTAAATAAATGTTTATCGAATTCTGTCAGTGATTTACCTTATATATAGTCTGAAAATGAAGTTTGATAAGTAAATTAAGGTGAAATTGGTTTATAAGACCATGTAAATTATGGTGATTGATTAGCATACGGGGAAGGTGTGGACAACGGGTGTGCTGGGACAAAAAACCGACTGAACAAAATAGATCGGTGGAGGGACGTGATGGGAGGGTAGAACTGGTTGATGAAGTGTCTTGCCAGCAGGAAAAGGAAAGCTACTGTTTTCTTTAAAGAGTAGAGATTTGGAATTATTATTTTTCTCGGACATTTCATCCGTGAGATGCTTTTTAAGATTTATGCATTTGGTGGATAGAATGTCTTATATTTTGTGCCAACTTTGATTAGAAGTGAGAGGTGGAGCGATGGATAGAGCATGCCCTTTTCAAGTGCATTGCTGGAGTGTGTGTGCGCGTGGGCGGGTGCGGTAGTGTGTGGGTGCATTGGTGGACTGTGTGTCTGTGTATCAACACATGTGTTTCTGAGTGATAGAGAGTGGAGATAGAGGGAAAGAGATGGGTGAGCCTGCATATTATGTGTCAAATATGTGTGTGCAAGAGAGACTGAGTAATGCAACTTAATTTGCTTTTTTTTCTTATTAGTTGGTTGACATGTACATAGAGTTATGCCCTACAAAAAATATAGTCGCGAAGCAACTGTTTTCATAAAATATTGTCCAAAACATAATACAAACTAAAGTTATTGTTCTTTTCAAAGTTGTAGTATTTATATTAGTTCTTGTATGTTTAAGGAATATTGTAAGTTTTGTGCATAGTGTGTGCAACTTTCATAAACTAGGCTTCTTTGTTTAGTTTGTGTCATGTATATTACTCCCCCCGTTCCTTTATATAAGGTGTATTATTTTCGGCATGGTGACCAAGACACCTAATTATAGATAAGTTAGGACGAAATTACCCTTGGCAAATTTGTTGGCTAATGGTAAGTAAATCAGCTAGTCCAGGAAAGTAAGAGATACATGCAATCGACAGAGAGATAGTTTCCTTCTTTTTCAACAAGGAGAGATAAAGACAACCGAGAGAGAAATACTTTCCTTTTTCTAGAGGGCTAACAAGGGAATTATGAGAAAATAGAAAAAATGCACTTTACATTCTGAAATTTTATCAAAAACCTAATACACCTTATATAAAGGAACGGAGGGAGTATATGCTATACACTTATTTTTTATCTAATCCAAAAAATATATCTTTTGTAGATTTTTTTTGTTATCACGTTTGCTAGGTTTTAATTGCATGTTTTCCTAGCATTTGTTTGATTTTTTGTATGTTGATTGGTCCTTATGATTTGACACTCATACACGATTGCTTTTGCTAAGCACATTGTTGTTCCTTTGTGCCTCATTTCAGAGAGTGATATTTAATGTATCTCAATGGTTCATCTCCAACATAATTGCCTCTACTTCATCCATGCCAATGTGTAAACTTATAGTAATAGTGACTGAATATAGAATGCAGAAAGTTTTGCGTAATTTAGTGTAATTTTTATTTTAGAGAAATTTTCTTACTAACAAGATTTGTCATGGTAACTTTACTCTTATATTTCTTTCTCGTGTAGAACCATTTTTTCTTTTTCCTTAAAAAACATGTTTTAGTTTTATCCATAAATTTATATTTTATTCTTTCTGAGAAACACTGCTACATTACCGAAGGAATTGGGGTACACTAGATAGAGTATATTTCTACCAATGTTGCATATTCATTTCAAAAACTATTTTTAATGATGTCTACATATTTGTGAGTAAGAGTAGCTATATTACTGATGTGATGCACGAGTCATTGTAGTGATTGACAATGACTTTTTTTGTTTAGCTATACAAAGGAAAATTGGAGTACTTTGTACTTGTTCTTACATGCTCTGGTATAGTGCAAGATCCTTGTAGTGTGTGTGCAAATCTTGATTTTTTTTTGCATTTATCTTCCATAGTCTTCCAATCTTTTTATTTTATTTTCAGTCAAGGTAATACTACTTGTTTTGTTCAGCTGATTTTCCTTGTTTATTAGATTATTTTAGATGTTTGCATGTTTGTGAGTACAAGTAGCAATACAATTGATGTGATGCATGAGTCATCTTAGTTGCGTAGAACATTTTTTCCTACTTAAGTTGTAACGATGTAAAATGCATTATTTATACTACTTCTTACATGTTATGTACCAAGTGTATGCAAGTCTATGTAATGTGTGTGCAAATCTTAATTTTTTTGGCAATATTCTTCTTCCTTGGTCTTGTTTTTTTTCTTCCAATAAAGGTAATACTATCCATGAACTATATCTGCCATAATAACTTTGTTCGGTTGATTACCCCTTTTTAGGGAATTTTGTTGCTTTTTCCATCATAGTTATGTCACCAAGTTCTATCTCTCTCTCTCTCTCTCTGTGTGTGTGTGTGTGTGTGTTGTAACAATCCAACTGATGTGATGCACATGTCAACATAGTTACCTAGAACAAATTTTCTACTTTTTGGATGAATATTGTAGTACTTTATACTTGTTTTGACATGTTATGGCTTAGTGCAAGTTTTTTGTAATGTGAGTAATGATCTTGATTTTGAGAATTTTTTATCTCGCGTATCCTTTTAGTTAATTTTATTTTATTTTCAATATCGGTAATACACCACAATGAATTATATCTGCCATAATAAGTATATTTTTTCTTGCTTTTCCCTTTATTAGTTTCTTTTCCTATCATAGTTAAAGCGCCCTTTTTGTGCATGCTAGTCCTTTCAGACGAAAAGATTTGTAGTAGGCTCACAAATAGGCCTGGATCATTATGCAAGTCATGTTATGGATGAAGAACACAATAGCTTAGGAACAATATAGATGCTAATAAAAAAATACGAATGTGTAAAGTTCCAGTGACTTGCATATAGACAGCCCCAATTTTCAACCTACTGGATTTTGTTAGTAAACTAATTCTAAGAATGTTATGATATACACAAGGCCAAATAATTTATTCTTTTGCAGAAGGATATGGGTAGAAAACTAAACCTTAAGCGGGAGATAGACAAAATTCCAGTTACCAACTTTACAGTCTTGGAGCTACATCTGCATGCAAAGAGGCATGCTATAGCAGCATTTGTGTTCCATCTTCTTAGCATGCATCAAATTCAAACAACTACACAAAGGCTTAAGCTTGTCCTATCGAGGTGGCCTGAGGTAATTATCCATGTTGCTTATATGTATATCTTACAATCATACCATTTCTTTAATATATTGTAATGTTTTTCATGTCCTAGATGTCAAAGTGTCTTAAAAAGTGTCCTTGCAATGAGCCCATGAACTGGAGGAACCAAATTATCTCCTTGAATCATCTTGAAGAAGTAGAAATTAAAAACTTTAGAGGAGGGGATCATGAGATTGATTTCGTGACACAGATATTTAGTTGGGCGCCAAATATTAAAAGAATGAGCATCAGCCTGACATCAGAGATTAAACCAACTGACATTGGAGGTTGCGGCATGAGTGTCTACAATATATGTTTGGGCCATCCTTCTGTGAACTCATTTGTTTATCTTAGCTCTGGTGAACGGGTACCATGCTCCTCGATGGAAGGTGATAGTGATAGAGTGGTTATCGGGCATGATTAGAATCATGCGGGCTTTGTTTGTTTCCAAAAAAGAAACACTCATATGTGAAACGAGAATCTTTTCCATGATGGGGATACAAGTTGTGTACTGGGTCTCATCTCATGCTTAATGTGGAACCTATTATCTGTAATACTCCATTGAATGTTTTTGTATGATAGACGCAACCGTTTGCTTGATCTTTACTTAGTCCCGTCTCCTTATTCGTGTTTTGAACCTATTGTGTTCTGAAATTATATATAGTTCCTTAGTGCCTTTCATATTTTGTAAATAATCAGGATGGTTGTGATGTATCATCGGACCTATTGGGTTTTGGTCATTATTGACAAAGCAATTGAGAGGACTAACATCTTATCAAGTTTATTTCATGTATTTAGTCCTTAGTTTTTAGCAGAAACATGAATGATGACCCCAACCTCCATATTTTTCAATAGTTTTCCTGCCTCAAGGACTTATCATGTAATTTATAAGTTCTTTGGTTAATCCAATATTCACACTGAGTGTAGGACAATCGTAAAATCAAGATGGGGAAAAATGAAAGATCTTTGGTTGACCAAGGTAAGATCCTAAACCAAATTCTTGATGTATGCCACTCAGGCATTTCAACTCCTTTCTTTCTCATTGTACCACTTCATCGTAGTGTTCTGCCGAGTTCTATCGAGCCTACGAGGATTGATTTAGTCATGGTGATCAAACTATGTTTTCTATGTCACTAGAATTGCTTAGATGTATTTTCTTCAACAGGCAAGCTATTTTTCATTTCATACCATATGTTTGCTCTGGACCTTCGAGCATAACATTTTCACCGGCACTTCCGAGGCCTTCCAGGTTTCCTTCTACACTAGAGTCTCAGCATCGTCGGGTATTTCCATGCTGATCTTTTCGGCACCTCATGTAAAGCATGTGCATTGTAGCTTCATTCAATGAAGCTCAGATTTTGCATACATCAACATCCACCCATATCATGCATGTCCACAAAATTTGAGCCCCACCCACCTACCACAACTTCCTCGACAATTTTCCAAAGATTGCATCCACAGAACCACCATGTGAAGGAAGTACATTTTGCATCCACACATTTAAGCTCAAACTTGTCATGGTGATCAACCATGACAAAACACCACTGCCACCCAATTTCCATCAATTTTAATCACACCATTTGACCACAGCAACCTCTCAAAGTTTTGGGTCAAAAATTAGTTTACATGGTGATATGAATCCAAGTCAAGTAGACAAATTAATTGGCAAACCAATCTGCAATCCTAGGGCAAGATTTGATCGGTGCAAACTAATTTACAATGCAAAAGTTAGCAAGTTATGGGGGAGTGAGAAAAGGAGAAAGTGAGATCTCCCCATTTCTTACCATAGTGTATTTGTTAGCTCTACGCTCGATCATGTTTCATGCTTTATGTTTTGAACATAATTATTTCAAACTTATA
Organism: Triticum aestivum; assembly: GCF_018294505.1. NCBI lineage: Eukaryota > Viridiplantae > Streptophyta > Magnoliopsida > Poales > Poaceae > Triticum > Triticum aestivum. The sequence continues at coordinate 512,124,054 of NC_057805.1, read as the reverse complement.
TAGTTTTCTCGATGCCTGCCTTCTCGAATCTGTAGGGTGGTTGCCTTGTATTGTAAAGTCTTGGTATACAAATAATGAATTTCTCTTACTTTGTTTGTAGAAGGGAAGAGTAGGCACTATGATCCGATCTCCATGTAGGAGTGTTGATACGTCTCCAACGTATCTATAATTTTTGATTGTTCCATGCTATTATATTATCCATTTTGGATGTTTAATGGGCTTTAGTATACCTTTTTATATTATTTGTGGGACTAACCTATTAACCGAAGGCCCAGTGCAAATTGCTGTTTTTTTGCCAATTTCAGTGTTTCGCAGAAAAGGAATATCAAACGGAGTGAAACCTTCGCGAGGATCGTTTTTGGAACAAACGCAATCCAGGAGACTTGGAGTGGACGTCAAGGAAGCAACAAGGCGGCCACGAGGCAGGGAGGTGCGCCCAGGGGGGTAGGCGCGCCCCCACCCTCGTGGGCCCCTCGTGGCTCCACCGACCTACTTGTTTTGCCAATATATACTCTTATACCCTGAAAACATCTAGGGGAGCCACGAAACCACTTTTCCACCGCCGCAATCTTATGTACCCGTGAGATCCCATCTTGGGGCCTTTTTCGGCGCTCCGCCGGAGGGGGAATCGATCACAGAGGGCTTCTACATCAACACCATAGCCTCTCCGATGATGTGTGAGTAGTTTACCACAGACCTTCGGGTCCATAGTTATTAGCTAGATGGCTTCTTCTCTCTCTTTGGATCTCAATACAAAGTTCTCCTCGATCTTCTGGGAGATATATTCGATGTAATTCTTTTTGCGGTGTGTTTGTTGAGATCTAATGAATTGTGGGTTTATAATTAAGATTATCTATGAACAATATTTGATTCTTCTATGAATTCTTATATGCATGATTTGATATCTTTGCAAGTCTCTTCGAATTATCAGTTTGGTTTGGCCTACTAGATTGATCTTTCTTGCAATGGGAGAAGTGCTTAGCTTTGGGTTCAATCTTGCGGTGCTCGATCCAGTGACAGAAAGGGAAACGACAAATTTGAAGCATGAGGTGTTTCTTTGATTGTCCTCCTTATGAGTGGCGGTCGGGGACGAGCGATTGTCTTTTCCTACCAATCTATCCCCCTAGGAGCATGCACGTAGTGCTTGGTTTTTGATGACTTGTAGATTATTGCAATAAGTATGTGAGTTCTTTATGACTAATGTTGAGTCCATGGATTATACGCACTTTCACCTTTCCATCATTGCTGGCCTCTTCGGTACCGTGCATTGCCCTTTCTCACCTTGAGAGTTGGTGCAAACTTCGCCGGTGCATCCAACCCCCGTGATATGATACGCTCTATCACACATAAACCTCCTTATATCTTCCTCAAAACCGCCACCATACCTACCTATTATGGCATTTCCATAGCCATTCCGAGATATATTGCCATGCAACTTTCCACCGTTCCGTTTATCATGACACGCTTCATCATTGTCATATTGCCTTGCATGATCATGTAGTTGACATCGTATTTGTGGCAAAGCCACCATGCATATTTTCATACATGTCACTCTTGTTTCATTGCCCATCTCGGTACACCGCCGGAGGCATTCATATAGAGTCAGACTTTGTTCTAGTATCAAGTTGTAATCTTTGAGTTGTAAATAAATAGAAGTGTGATGATCATCATTAATAGAGCATTGTCCCAAAAAAAGAAAAAAAGAAAGGCCAAAAATATATAAAAAAGGCCAAAAAAGGGGACAATGCTACTATCCTTTTTCCACACTTGTGCTTCAAAGTAGCACCATGATCTTCATGATAGAGAGTCTCTTATATTGTCACTTTCATATACTAGTGGGAAATTTTCATTATAGAACTTGGCTTGTATATTCCAACAATGGGCTTCCTCAAATGCCCTAGGTCTTCGTGAGCAAGCAAGTTGGATGCACACCCACTTAGTTTCTTTTGTTGAGCTTTCATACATTTATAACTCTAGTGCATCCGTTGCATGGCAATCCCTACTCCTCGCATTGACATCAATTGATGGGCATCTCCATAGCCCGTTGATTAGCCGCGTCAATGTGAGACTTTCTCCTTTTTTGTCATCTCCACAGAACCCCCATCATTATATTCTATTCCACCCATAGTGCTATGTCCATGGCTCACGCTCATGTATTGCGTGAAAGTTGAAAAAAGTTTGAGAATACTAAAGTATGAAACAATTGCTTGGCTTGTCATCGGGGTTGTGCATGATGAGAGCATTTTTGTGTAATGAAAATGAAGCATAGCCAAACTATATGATTTTGTAGGGATAAGCTTTCTTTGGCCATGTTATTTTGAGAAGACATAATTGTTTAGCTAGTATGCTTGAAGTATTATTATTTTGATGTCAATATTAAACTTTTGTCTGGAATCTTTCGGATCTGAACATTCATGCCACAATAAAGAAAATTACATTGAAACTCATGTTAGGTAGCATTCCACATCAAAAATTCTGTTTTTATCATTTACCTACTCGAGGACGAGCAGGAATTAAGCTTGGGGATGCTTGATACGTCTCCAACGTATCTATAATTTTGGATGTTTAATGGGCTTTAATATACCTTTTTATATTATTTTTGGGACTAACCTATTAACGGAAGGCCCAGTGCAAATTGCTGTTTTTTTTTGCCTATTTCAGTGTTTTGCGGAAAAGAGTTATCAAACTGAATCCAACCGGAATGAAACCTTCGCGGGGATCGTTTTTGGAACAAACGCAATCCAACAGACTTGGAGTGGACGTCAAGGAAGCAACGAGGCGGCCATGAGGCAGGGAGGCGCGCCCAGGGGGGTAGGCACGCCCCCACCCTCGTGGGCCCCTTGTGGCTCCACCGACCTACTTCTTTCGCCTATATATACTCTTATACCCTGAAAACATCCAAGGGAGCCACGAAACCACTTTTCCACCGCCGCAACCTTCTGTACCCGTGAGATCCCATCTTGGGGCCTTTTCCGGCGCTTCGCCGGAGGGGGAATCGATCACGGAGGGCTTCTACATCAACACCATAGCCTCTCCGATGATGTGTGAGTAGTTTACCATAGACCTTCGGGTCCATAGTTATTAGATAGATGGTTTCTTCTCTCTCTTTGGATCTCAATACAAAGTTCTCCTCGATCTTCTTGGAGATCTATTCGATGTAATTCTTTTTGCGGTGTGTTTGTCGAGATCCGATTTGTGGGTTTATGATTAAGATTATCTATGAACAATATTTGATTCTTCTATGAATTCTTATATGCATGATTTGATATCTTTGCAAGTCTCTTCGAATTATGAGTTTGGTTTGGCCTACTAGATTGATATTTCTTGCAATGAGAGAAGTGCTTAGCTTTGGGTTCAATCTTGCGGTGCTCGATCCAGTGACAGAAAGGGAAACGACACGTATTGTATTGTTGCCATCGAGGATAAAAAGATGGGGTTTATATCATATTGCTTGAGTTTATCCCTCTACATCATGTCATCTTGCCTAATGCGTCACTCTGTTCTTATGAACTTAATAGTCTAGATGCATGCTGGATAGCGGTCGATGTGTGGAGTAATAGTAGTAGATGCAGAATTGTTTCGCTCTACTTGACACAGATGTGATGCCTATGTTCATGATCATGCCTAGATATTCTCATAACTATGCGCTTTTCTATCAATTGCTTGGCAGTAATTTGTTCACCCACCGTAATTTATGCTATCATGAGAGAAGCCACTAGTGAAACCTATGGCCCCCGGGTCTACTTTCCATCATATAAGTTTTCGATCTATTTTATTTTGCAATCTTTACTTTCCAATCTATACAACAAAAACACCAAAAATATTTATCTTATTATCTTTATCAGATCTCACTTTTGCAAGTGGTTGTGAAGGGATTGACAACCCCTTTATCGCGTTGGTTGCAAGGTTCTTGATTGTTTGTGCAGGTACTAGGCGATTTGCGTGTAGTCTCCTACTGGATTGATACATTGGTTCTCAAAAACTGAGGGAAATACTTACGCTACTTTGCTGCATCACCCTTTCCTCTTCAAGGGAAAACCAACGCATGCTCAAGAGGTAGCAAGTGTCTATTTGACACTCGACTTGGATTTAATTTGGTTTCAGTCAAAAAAATTATGCCCATGTTCCTGAGCGCCAGGTACTGATGTATTCTAAATTTTTGACCGCACTAGTTCCCTCGCCCCATCTTTTATGTATGTCAACGGAGTGGGCAAACAGGTTGGCTGACCCACTAGAAAAATAACTAAGAACAAAAGGAACAAATATAAGTTACAATGCAAGCCAAAATCAATTACAGAGCTAAGGAAAAGAAATTAAAGTGGTAGAAAACATTCCTTTCTCTTTCACTAGAACGAATATATCCTCTGCAACTCTTCCACGCAGAGAACAACACTATAAGAAGGAACAACAAAAAGTTACAGTCCACACTGACAGAAGTTACAATGATGCATCTACTACCCCTATAAAAGACCCAAAGTGGGAAGGTCCAAACCATCACGATTGTCCATCTAGAAGATCTAAAGGCCCCAAACCCTCCAACGTTTAACACAAAAAGCCCCAAATCCATCCACCACTAATCCTCCCCGCCCCTTTGTAAAGAACGAACTGCCCCGCACCACGCACCACGACCGATCTAATCCCCCCATGACCTTCCACTACTAAGGAAAACCCTACCAGTAGCGTTGGTGCCCAAGCTACTGCGACGGCGCTACAACTATTTGTTAGCAGTAGCACTTGTTTAACCCAACGCTAGTGGTATCTTCAGATACTAGTAGCGATGCTGGTAATCTTTTAGCCCGGGCCACTGCTACAATTTATGTTTTTTTTTCTGCATTTTGGCCCTATACATGTTTAAACAGATATATCTTTTATATAATAACAACTCATCATGAACTAGTCTATTTAAACAGCATATTCATTACCACTAGTCATAACCGCCAAACAGCGATCGAGGATAAAAAGATGGGGTTTATATCATATTGCTTGACTTTATCCCTCTACATCATGTCATCTTGCCTAATGCGTTACTCTGTTCTTATGAACTTAATACTCTAGATGCATGCTGGATAGCGGTCGATGTGTGGAGTAATAGTAGTAGATACAGAATCGTTTCGGTCTACTTGACACGGACGTGATGCCTATGTTCATGATCATGCCTAGATATTCTCATAACTATGTGCTTTTCTATCAATTGCTCGGTAGTAATTTGTTCACCCACCATAATTTATGCTATCATGAGAGAAGCCACTAGTGAAACCTATGGCCCCGGGTCTACTTTCCATCATATAAGTTTCCGATGTATTTTATTTTTCAATCTTTACTTTCCAATCTATACAACAAAAACACCAAAAATATTTATCTTATTATCTTTATCAGATCTCACTTTTGCAAGTGGCTGTGAAGGGATTGACAACCCCTTTATCGCGTTGGTTGCAAGGTTCTTGATTGTTTGTGCAGGTACTAGGCGATTTGCGTGTAGTCTCCTACTGGATTGATACCTTGGTTCTCAAAAACTGAGGGAAATACTTACGCTACTTTGTTGCATCACCCTTTCCTCTTCAAGGGAAAACCAACGCATGCTCAAGAGGTAGCAAGTGTCTATTTGACACTCGACTTGGATTTAATTTGGTTTCAGTCAAAAAAATTATGCCCATGTTCCTAAATTTTGATCGCACTAGTTCCCTCGCCCAATCTTTTATGTATGTCAACGGGTTGGGCAAACAGGTTGGCTGACCCACTAGAAAAATAACTAAGAACAAAAGGAACAAATATAAGTTACAATGCAAGCCAAAATCAATTACAGAGCTAAGGAAAAGAAATTAAAGTGGTAGAAAACATTCCTTTCTCTTTCACTAGAACGAATATATCCTCTGCAACTCTTCCACGCAGAGAACAACACTATAAGAAGGAACAACAAAAAGTTACAGTCCACACTGACAGAAGTTACAATGATGCATCTACTACCCCTATAAAAGACCCAAAGTGGGAAGGTCCAAACCATCACGATTGTCCATCTAGAAGATCTAAAGGCCCCAAACCCTCCAACGTTTAACACAAAAAGCCCCAAATCCATCCACCACTAATCCTCCCTACCCCTTTGTAAAGAACGAACTGCCCCGCACCACGCACCACGGCCGATCTAATCCCCCCATGACCTTCCACTACTAAGGAAAACCTTACCAGTAGCGTTGGTGCCCAAGCTACTGCTACGATGCTACAACTATTTGTTAGCAGTAGCACTTGTTTAACCCAACGCTACTGGTATCTTCAGATACTAGTAGCGTTGCTGGTAATCTTTTAGCCCGCGCCATTGCTACAATTTATGTTTTTTTCTGCATTTTGGCCCTGTACATGTTTAAACAGATATATCTTTTATATAATAACAACTCATCATGAACTAGTCTGTTTAAACAGCATATTCATTACCACTAGTCATAACCATCAAACAACCATCGAGGATAAAAAGATGGGGTTTATATCATATTGCTTGACTTTATCCCTCTACATCATGTCATCTTGCCTAATGCGTTACTCTGTTCTTAAGAACTTAATACTCTAGATGCATGCTGGATAGCGGTCGATGTGTGGAGTAATAGTAGTAGATACAGAATCGTTTCGGTCTACTTGACACGGACGTGATGCCTATGTTCATGATCATGCCTAGATATTCTCATAACTATGCGCTTTTCTATCAATTGCTTGGTAGTAATTTGTTCACCCACCATAATTTATGCTATCATGAGAGAAGCCACTAGTGAAACCTATGGCCCCGGGTCTACTTTCCATCATATAAGTTTCCGATCTATTTTATTTTCCAATCTTTACTTGCCAATCTATACAACAAAAATACCAAAAATATTTATCTTATTAACTTTATCAGATCTCACTTTTGCAAGTGGCCGTGAAGGGATTGATAACCCCTTTATTGCGTTGGTTGCAAGGTTCTTGATTGTTTGTGCAGGTACTAGGCGATTTGCGTGTAGTCTCCTACTGGATTGATACCTTGGTTCTCAAAAACTAAGGGAAATACTTACGCTACTTTGCTGCATCACCCTTTCCTCTTCAGGGAAAAACCAACGCATGCTCAAGAGGTAGCAAGAAGGATTTCTGGCGCCGTTGCCGGGGAGATTTACGCACAAGTCAAGACATACCTAGTACACATCACAAACTCTTCTCCCTCGCATTACATTATTTGCCATTTGCCTCTCGTTTTCCTCTCCCCCACTTCACCCTTGCCGTTTTATTAGCCCCATTTTTCCGTTCGTCTCTTTTCGCTTGCTTCTTCTGTGCTTGTGTGTTGGATTGATTGTTTGTCACGATGGCTCAAGATAATACTAAATTGTGTGATTTTTCCAATACCAACAGCAATGATTTTATTAGCACTCCGATTGCTCTTATTACCGATGCTGAATCTTGTGAAATCAATGCTGCTTTGTTGAATCTTGTCATGAAAGATCAAATTTCTGGCCTTCCTAGTGAAGATTCCGCTACCCATCTAAATAACTTTGTTGATTTGTGTGATATGCAAAAGAAGAAAGATGTGGATAATGATATTGTTAAATTGAAGCTATTTCCTTTTTCGCTTAGGGATCGTGCTAAAACTTGGTTCTCTTCTTTGCCTAAAAATAGTATTGATTCGTGGAATAAGTGCGAAGATGCTTTTATCTCTAAGTATTTTCCTCCCTCTAAGATCATCTCTCTTATAAACGATATTATGAATTTTAAGCAACTTGATCATGAGCATGTTGCACAAGCTTGGGAGAGGATGAAATTAATGATACGTAATTGCCCTACACATGGTTTGAATTAATGGATGATTATACAATTTTTTATGCTGGATTGAATTTTGCTTCTAGAAATCTTTTAGATTCGGCCACGGGAGGCACTTTCATGGAAATCACTTTAGGAGAAGCTACTAAACTCCTAGATAATATTATGGTCAATTATTCTCGATGGCACACCGAAAGATCTACTAGTAAAAAGGTTCATGTGATAGAAGAGATTAATGTTTGGAGTGGAAAGATGGATGAACTTATGAAGTTGTTTGCTAATAAGAGTGTTTCTTCCGATCCTAATGATATGCCTTTGTCCACTTTGATTGAGAATAATAATGAATCTATGGATGTGAATTTTGTTAGTAGGAACAATTTTGGTAACAACGCGTATAGAGGAAACTTTAATTCTAGGCCGTTCCCTAGTAATTCCTCTAATAATTATGGTAATTCCTACAACAACTCTTACGGAAATTTTAATAAGATGCCCTCTGATTTTGAGACTAGTGTTAAAGAATTTATGATTTCGCAATATAATTTCAATGCCTTACGTGAAGAAAAATTGCGTAAGATTGATGAGTTGGCTAGGAACGTGGATAGAATTTCTCTCAATGTTGATTCTTTGAAACTTAGATCTATTCCACCTAACCATGATATCAATGAGTCTCTCAAAGCCATGAGAATTTCCATTGATGAGCGCAAAGACTTAACCGCTAGGATGCGTGCTAAAAAAGATTGCTTTGTGAAAGCGTGTTCTTCTAGTTTTCATGATAATAATTATGAAGATCTAAAAGTAATTGATGTGTCCCCTAATAAATCTTTGTTTTCCAATATGAATCTTGATAAAGATGGGACTGGAGATGAGTCAACTTTAGTTAAAAGGCGTCCCAATGATTCAGAGTTTTTAGATCTTGATGCAAAGATTGGTAAAAGTGGGATTGAAGAGGTCAAAACTTTACATAGCAATGAACCCACTATTTTGGATTTCAAGGAATTTAATTATGATAATTGTTCTTTGATAGATTGTATTTCCTTGTTGCAATCTGTGTTAAATTCTCCTCATGCTTATAATCAAAATAAAGCTTTTACTAAACATATCGTTGATGCTTTAATGCAATCTTATGAAGAAAAGCTTGAATTAGAAGTTTCTATCCCTAGAAAACTTTATAATGAGTGGGAACCTACTATTAAAATCAATATTAAAGATCATGAATGCTATGCTTTATGTGATTTGGGTGCTAGTGTTTCCACGATTCCGAAAACTTTGTGTGATGTGTTAGGTTTCCGTGAATTTGATGATTCTTCTTTAAATTTGCATCTTGCGGATTCCACCATTAAGAAACCTATGGGAAGGATTAATGATGTTCTTATTGTTGCAAATAGGAATTATGTGCCCATAGATTTCATTGTTCTTGATATAGATTGCAATCCTACATGTCGTATCATTCTTGGTAGACCTTTCCTTAGAATGATTGGTGCGATTATTGATATGAAAGAAGGAAACGTTAGATTCCAATTTCCATTAAGGCAAGGTATGGAAAACTTTCCTAGGAAGAAAATGAAATTACCTTATGAATCTATTATGAGAGCCACTTATGGATTGCATACCAAAGATGACAATACCTAGATCTATTCTTGCGTTTATGCCTAGCTAGGGGCGTTAAAACGATAGCGCTTGTTGGGAGGCAACACAATTTTATTTTTGTTCCTGTCTAGTAATAAATAATTCATCTAGCCTCTTTTTAGATGTGTTTTTATGTTTTAATTAGTGTTTGTGCCAAGTAGAACCAATAGGATCTTCTTGGGTGATAGTTGTTTGATCTTTCTGAAAAAGACAGAAACTTTGTGCTCATGAAAATAATTGTTAAAATTCACCAGAAAGTGATAAAACACCAATTATTTTTGCAGTAGATCAATATACAAATTATCCAGGTTGTCCTAGTTTTTCAGAATTTTTGGAGTTCGAGACGTATTCTAACAAATCAGATTGCTACAGACTGTTCTGTTTTTGACAGTTTCTGTTTTTCGTGTGTTGTTTGCTTATTTTAATGAATCTATGACTAGTATCGTGTAACATCCCAAAATTCTAAATTTTGGAATGTTATATTAAATATATAGTTTTGATTGATTTTATGATTGCTTGTGTGAAATTGAGTGAAATTTGAAAATTTTGAAAGTTAAATGAGAGGGAATAAAAGGACTTTCCCAAACTTTCATTTTTGCATTTATGATCTCCGTGAATTCAAATTCTTTTCAAATACAAAACCATAGAGAGAAGATGACATGACTTCTTCCATTTAATTAAATGAAAGGGGTATTTGAAAATATTTGAATTTCATTTGGAAATATTTTCAAATTCAGAAACTTTAAGCAACTCAATGATTTTCATGAGAGAAGATAAAATGACTTCTTCAAAAGATATGAAATATGAGTTGGAAGTTTAAAAGGATCAAATTTAAAGTCCTTTTGGAGATTATTTTTAATTTGGAGTTATTTGGATATGATCCAAATTATTTTTCTCCAAAAATAAAATATATGGAAAATAGGGTAAAATGATTCCCTACATGAGAAAATTGAAGAGAAATAAATTTGAAATCCTTTTGTATTTTTAAAATGATTTTTATTGGGTTTTATTGCACCAGTAGCACTTTTTGATTTATTTGAATTTGTGTGGATTTTATTTGACCTTAGAAAAAAGTTCATGTTATAGAAAATATGTTTCTGAAAATTTTGATATATTATATGCCTATATAATATTTTTATTTATTTTGTTTGTCTGGAAAAATGTTTTTTTTAATCCCTTCCGCCGAACTGGGCCGGCCCAACTCCTCAGCCGTCCCAGCTCCGCGCCGCCTCGCCCGTCGTCCCCGACCGGGACTCCTTCCGGAGTCCGGCGCCGCCCCGCCATCGGCCGCCCCCTCCTCCACGCACCCGAGGCCGCCCCCTTTATAAGGAGCCGGACCCCGACCCTCTCTCCCCTCGCCTTGCCCGCACTCGCCGCCGCCGCTGCCAGATGCGT
>NC_057805.1:512099996-512112795 GCF_018294505.1 Triticum aestivum | reverse complement strand
CGCTGCTCCACCATCGCCCGCGTAGCCGCGCCGCCGCCGCTCCACTCGCCGCCGACGCCCGCACCTCCGCTTCACCCCGCGCTGCTCATCGCCGACGCCGCGCCGCCGCCGGAGCCCGATCCGCTAACCGCCGCTCGACCATGCCGCCGGTGGTTTTTATCGTCGAACCGGCCGAGCCGGTAAAACCGCCGTCCGATCCGGTTTTCGTTTTCGTTTCTTCTTTTAACCGGTTTATTTCTTTAGGTTGGTTTAAATAGCGAACATCCACTGTTTAGATCGGTTTAGCAAGCGTTCGCTCGATAGTTTTTTTTTCTTTTTTCTGCTATTTTACGGCATGGACCTATTCGTGAATATTTTTATGTACAGATTAGTCCCTAATCTTCAAACGATCACTACTTTTTGCTCGATTGTCCAAATCGAATGAAACCAACGCCCACATCTTCGTTATGATCCCCTCTATTCAGATAATCAACTAGAACATGTTTTTGAAAATTTAAAATTTGTTTTCAAAACAGATTTGAATTCAAACTTTGTTTGATCGTAACTTGAGTTCTATTACTCCGATTTAATTGATTCTTTTTGCTAATTGAAGCTCTTGACCTAAACTTTCTGATAAGGCCAAATTCACTTAATTTCGGTACTGTTAGAACTTGTTTTATGTTGCAAGGGTTATTTGCATGGTTTTGATGTTTTCCGAATTGTCTTTTTCGTTCATTCCGGTCTTTTGAGTGATTGCTTATGTGTGGTTACTATTGCTTGCTTACGATAGATTGACCGGAATGTAACGAGTAGAACTATCAGGAGTTATGAGTGCGAATCATCTTCATCAACAGTACAACGCAAGTTCACACTTTGATCATATCCCCTCATTACCCAGTTTTTATGCATTAGTTTCAACCCTCAAACATTGCATGAGTAGGACCTGTTTAACATGTGGGTATTGGGAAGTAGTTGATGAGGTAGAACCTATTCTCCTGTATATCAAACCCCTGGGAGTTACTTCTATGTTATGCTTATAGTGCTATGCTATGCTCGTAGACGTGGGTTGATTTGAGAGAATTCATGAAAGATGTGAGAGATTACTGTTAACTAAGGTTTAACTTAAGGTGGCTACTTTAATACACATCTGGGTGGATTGGTAGGGGCACCCTGGGGATATACCAGTGGACTTGCCCAGACACCTGGGGATATACCAGTGTTGTCCCAGGAGATCCCGGGGTACCCGTGTGATCATCCTATGGTTCGCCACCCAGGCTCAAAGGGATCATAAGATTATTCATGCTAGAAACTTTCGTATGCAGCCACAAGCTATTATGGGCTCTAGCATAGTTGAGTATGTTGCATGACCTCTTTCAGTGGTGGGCTAGCAGATGTAGGGGAAAGTAGGTGTAACTGTCCACCCAGAGTAAAGAGTTAATGTCTTTGAAAGACTGTGTCTCGGTCATCCATTTCTCAAACACCATGTAGTGCGAGAAATCCAACGGAGGAGATCGAGTCTTGTGGGGAAAAGTGCACAAACCTCTGCAGAGTGTACAAACTAATCATGATTAGCTGTGTCCCTGGTTATGGACATCTTGAGTATCTGGTTCTTGGATTATCATGTTGATCTCATCACTCTATATAATTAATTTGTCGGGTTGTTAATTTTTAATTGGGATTGGGAGGGGGATTTACCTTCTCAATGTTTTCAACAAACTTTGTAGTTAAATAAAACATATTCTTTGCAGTAGGAAAAAATTGGCTTTTTGCAAAAACTTTATAACCATAGAGCCTCCACCAGCCATATATGCATGTAGTGATAGTTATTATTCATCATTATCCTATGGTGTGAATTTGCCAGTACATTCAATGTATTGACCTACATGGCTGCAATGTCTCATGTTGCAGGATTCTTACGACGAGTAAGTGATATGTTAGGGTTACGATTTCTACACTCAACTTTTCCGTTGGTGTTGATGGGAATCCACAACCTTGTTGTTACTTCCGCTATTTGGATTGAGGTAATAGTATTTACGTTATGGTATACATGTGATTTACCTCTGTTATAAATCCTCGATTACTATGTGTGTCAGCATACCGATCCAGGGATGACACTTAAGCACAGGGACTTGGCCGTCTGAGGTCAGGTCGCTACAAGATGGTATCAGAGCATATGTTGACTGTAGGACGTGACCCCTAGAAACTGGCAAGCCCATAGGAATGATATTATCTACAACTTCATTTTCAAAAAAAATCTTTTACCTCTCTTCTTTTCTAAGCTTTATCAAATATTCCCTTTTAGTTAGACTATACCCCTTTCCCCTTTTGACCACTCGAATATTCGACTGATGAGACCACTCCAAGAAGGAGAAGATATCGGACAACTAAGACCACTTCGGAATAAAGAGGATTTTACCGTGCATTATGATAATGGGAACTACAACGGTTGAAGACTTCGAAGACTAGGAGAATTTGAAGGCCCTGAGGAATTCCCAGATTTGTATGACCTAGGAAGGCTACCCTTATGGAACTTGGCAGACTATGGAAACTGTCAATACCCGAGATCAAGGTGTGTCGGAGAAAGACCGGAACATGGAGAGTTAAAACTCAAAGATTTTGTCAAGAAAACCCTAAGGCGGGAGATATCAACTATGGAATGATAGCTCATGGCAGAGACATGGGCATAAACACGGCTATCCATGATGTTATCGCCCGCTTATGCCATGGTCACCAGGCTGAGTTAAGCATGCATTTCTTCGGAAGGATTGGATGACAAAAGGGCTAATGGAGCATCTGTCAGCAAAGGATGCCGTTTTAACCTTAGCTGGTGTATCGCCAGTATCTGGAGTATTACATGAAGAATTTTTAGATGGACAGTTGACAAAGGAGGCATTACGTGAAGAACTCAGGACCCAGAAGCTGAAGTAGCCAAACTGGAGGAACAAAACCTCGAGATGCCGGAGATTCGTCAGGAACTGAAGGACAGTAGGACCATGGTTCATGCCAAGGATGTTGAAACCCAGAAGTTTGGAACGCAACTCCAGAATATTAAAGGACGTCACGAGAGACTTCGCGTCAACAAAGATGATCTTGCAAAAGAACTTGAGAAGGACAAGCACGATCGGAAGAAGCCATCGGAGACATGAACAAGACTTGAAGAGTTTGATGACTTTGAAGATTTATTGACCTTTAGAAGACCAAACCCCTGTTATATACCTACGTTAGATGCGACGATTGTGAGCTGTCATTTGTTTGATGTTTTCCGACAGCCACAAATAAAATATGTCTTTTCAAAACTTTTGTTTGTATTGTGTGCATCCCTCTCTATCCCTCTTATCTCACCCCAAACCCATGGACCCAATAGAGGATGAATGGAGATGAACTCACATTTCCTGGACCGATAAGTCAATTGGAGACGGACCGATGGATTCAGAACATGGAGGATCACATGAAGAATAACCCTATAGTCGGAAAGGATATGACCCAGCATGCTCTTCAGTGATTTGAAAGAGGTGCTGCTACTTGGTGGAGGATGTATCGATCCATAAATGAATGGCAAGGAGTAACCACTTGGAAAGAATTTAAGTTGACTCCGCAAAGGTCTCATCTTGTGTCCAAGAAGTTGAAGCCTTATGGAAATGATACGAAGAAAACTTGTGCATGCAAGCTCTATGGAGAAATAGGACACAACCATAAGGAACACAAGGATGAATGCCCTAATTGTGAAGATAGTCACCCAGCTGAAGAATGGCCAACTAGGTAGATTACTTGTTTCTTGTGTGAAGGGACTACCCACTACCCTGCTCAGTGTCACATTTACCCCATGGTACAAAGAACCGTACACCAGAAGAAAGAAGGAATGAAAGGAGCCCTCATGGAAATTTTAGAAGAACATGTGATGAAGGAGGAGGTGGAGGACACACCCGAAGAAGAACCAATTAGACCTTGCACCAAGTCTTGCTATTCATGTGGAGAAGAAGGACACATCTCCCAAAATTGTCTGAATGGGGATCTAGTAGAATTCCCGACAGAGGAAGTAGAGTATGACCCATAGGAAATAGAAGCCCTGACTGGAACGGAAAAGTCCAGGAAGAGAAGTAGATTGGATTCCAGGTGCAAGAAGTCAGGGCACTACTTCAGCAGTTTCCCAAAAAGGAAGCCAAGGACCCAAGGAGGCTATGTAGTCACAAGGAAACCACGAGACTGGTCAAAAGTAATATGTTTCTGCTGTAATGAAGCAGGGCACTTTGCCAGAAATTGTCCCAAGGAGAAGAGACTTGTGATAATTAGTTGTGTCTGTGAGAAGTATAGTAGCAGTAGTGGGAACAAATATTTTGTATTGAGGTGTTGAGTTGAGGCATGTAATTGGAATGCAGGAGATTGTAATAATTGGAGAATCAATAAAGTTAGCATCGTTGGTACTGATTTGGATTTTATGAGTTGTTACTCTATGGAGAAAGATTTTGACCATTTTCGAGGATATGAGAAATAAAGTCTATAGATGAGTTTGTGCATTTCAAGGGTGGTAGTAATTGTGAGGACACTGGACCCCTAGAAATGATAATGATATTCCACGAAGTGGACTTCAGACAAAATGAGTATGAGTTTTGTCTCAATATGTGGGATATCTCGAGAATATGAAGGGATGAAGTACTATTGGATATAAAGGAGGTAGAATGTTGGTAATATGGAGCAATTGTAACTCCAGGATGAGTCTGAGTAATCACGTCTTAGTTTGGTACAAATAGAAGGAAGGGAGACAGTACAATTGCTAGGTAGCTGGATGTTGGCATAATGATCAGTTGCCCCGATAATGAGTTCAAGGTTTACAAGTGATGAGATGGGCCATAAGCCACAGGCTCCAGGACCTGCCAAGAAGCAAGCACACTCTTGCTCAAGGAAAAACCCTGGAAGAAGATACGACTATATCCGCAGACGATCTTATAGGAGTAACGCAAAACCTGAGAGTTGTGAAGGAACGATATATGTTTGTTTGGCTTTCAGAATCCATGGATTTATCCAAACTTGGTTCGTCGACAAGAGAAATTCCGCACTGCTTGTGAGGATGACTGAGTGTTAGAATGCGAGATTCGCTAAACCATGTACAAGGTAATGATTTGGGTGCAGGATGAATTGATCACCATACCGACTTACTCTCATTATTCGCCTTACTATATGGGATGGTAAATCTGAGTGACTTACCCATAGTAGAGAGACGGCGATCAAAACCTTGTTTAAAACCTTAGAATGGTATGATAATTTTCCCTTGTACAAGGCAGCTGTTGCCGATCGTAGGATATACGATGAGAATGAAGCCCAGACCCATTTCCTGCAGGAGAAACCATAAATTGTTGACCACCATGAGATATCGATAGTTAGTATTGGCGCCAGACCCGTCAGCTAAGAAGACCATGTCACAGCAAAACCGTACCCGGATGAAAGGATAGAAGAATTACGGCAAAGGTTATGCCACTACGGAAGAGCCCAGAGAAGGAATTATACTGAAGATCTGAGAAGACCGGCCCTGTCAAGAATAAGGATGGAGTATATGAGTTTTGATGGAACCGTAACAATGCTTCTAAGGGTGGTAGCACCCGAGACCCCGGAGACGATCGATGTAAATTATGAAGACCCCCGAACCTAACCTATTTCTTTCTAGCCTCTCCAAATCTCGAGGACGAGACTCATTTTAAGGGTGGTAGGTTTGTAACATCCCACAATTCTAAATTTTGGAATGTTATATTAAATAGATAGTTTTGATTGATTGTATGATTGCTTGTGTGAAATTGAGTGAATTTTGAAACTTTTGAAAGTTAAATGAGAGGGAATAAAAGGACTTTCCCAAACTTTCATTTTTGCATTTATGATCTTCGTGAATTCAAATTCTTTTCAAATACAAAACCCTAGAGAGAAGATGACATGACTTCTTCCATTTAATTAAATGAAAAGGGTATTTGAAAATATTTGAATTTCATTTGGAAATATTTTCAAATTCAAAAACTTTAAGCAACTCAATGATTTTCATGAGAGAAGATAACATGACTTCTTCAAAAGATATGAAATATGAGTTGGAAGTTTAAAAGGATCAAATTTAAAGTCCTTTTGGAAATTATTTTTAATTTGGAGTTATTTGGATATGATTCAAATTATCTTTCTCCAAAAATAAAATATATGGAAAATAGGGCAAAATGATTCCCTACATCAGATAATTGGAGAGAAATAAAATTGAAATCCTTTTGGTATTTTTAAAATGATTTTTATTGGGTTTTGTTGCACCAGTAGCACTTTTTGATTTATTTGAATTTGTGTGGATTTTATTTGACCTTAAAAAATGTTCATGTTATAGAAACTATTTTTTTGAAAATTTTGATATATTATATGCCTATATAATATTTTTATTTATTTTGTTTTATTACTTTTGTTTGTCTGGAAAAATGTTTTTTTAGATCCCTTCCTCCGAATTGGGCCAGCCCAGCTCCGCGCCGCCTCGCCCGTCGTCCCCGACCGGGACTCCTCCCGGAGTCCGGTGCCGCCCCGCCATCGGCCGCCCCTCCTCCACGCACCCAAGGCCGCCCCCTTTATAAGGAGCCGGACCCCGACCCTCTCTCTCCTCGCCTCGCCCGCACTCGCCGCTGCCGCGCCGGAGATCGCCGCCGCCGCTGCTCCACCGCCGCCCGCGTAGCCGCGCCATCGCCGCTCCACTCGCCGCCGACGCCCGCACCTCCGCTTCACCCCGCGCTGCTCGCCGCCGACGCCGCGCCGCCGCCGAAGCCCAATTTGCTAACTGCCGCTTGACCGCGCCGCCGGTGGTTTTTCTCATCGAACTGGCCGAACCGGTAAAACCGTCGTCTGATCCGGTTTTCGTTTTCGGTATTTCTTTTAACCAGTTTATTTCTTTAGGTTGGTTTAAATAGCGAACACTCACTGTTTAGATCGGTTTAGCGAGCGTTCGCTCAATAGTTTTTTTCCTTTTTCTGTTATTTTACGGCCAGGGACCCATCGATAAATATTTTTATTTACAGATTAGTCCCTGATCTTCAAACGATCACTACTTTTTGCTCGATTGTCCAAATCCAACGAAACCAACGCCCACTTCTTTGTTATGATCCCCTCTATCCAGATAATCAACTTGAACATGTTTTTGAAAATTTAAAATTTTCTTTCATAACAGATTTGAATTCAAACTTCGTTTGATCGTAACTTGAGTTCTATAACTCCGATTTAATTGATTCTTTTTGCTAATTGAAGCTCTTGACATAAACTTTCTGATAAGGCCAAATTCACTTAATTTTGCTACTGTTAGAACTTGTTTTATGTTGCAAGGGTTATTTTCTTGGTTTTGATGTTTTCCGAATTGTCTTCTTCGTTCTTTCCGGTCTTTTGAGTGATTGCTTATGTGTGGTTACTATTGCTTGCTTACGATAGATTGACCGGAGTGTGACGAGTAGAACTATCAGGAGTTAAAGTGCGAATCATCTTCATCAATAGTACAAGGCAAGTTCACACTTTGATCATATCCCCTCATTACCCAGTTTTTATGCATTAGTTTCAACCCTCAAACATTGCATGAGTAGGATCTATTTAACATGTGGGTATTGGGAAGTAGTTGATGAGGTAGAACCTATTGTCCTTTATATCAAACCCCTGGGAGTTACTTCTACGTTATGCTTATACTTCTATGCTATGCTCGTAGACGTGGGTTGGTTCGAGAGAATTCATGAAAGATGTGAGAGATTATTGTTAACTAAGGTTTAACTTAAGGTGGCTACTTTAATACACATCTGGGTGGATTGGTAGGGGCACCCTGGGGATATACCAGTGGACTTGCCCGGACACCTAGGGATATACCAGTGTTGTCCTAGGAGATCCCGGGGTACCCGTGTGATCATCCTATGGTTCCCCACCCAGGCTAAAAGGGATCATAAGATTATTCATGCTAGAAACTTCCGTGTGGAGCCACAAGCTATTATGGGCTCTAGCATAGTTGAGTATGTTGCATGAACTCGTTCAGTGGTGGGCTAGCAGATGTAGGGGAAAGTAGGTGTAACTGTCCACCCAGAGTAAAGAGTTAATGCTTCTGAAAGACTGTCTCGGTCATCCGTTTCTTAAACACCATGTAGTGCGAGAAACCCAACGAAGGAGATCGAGTCTTGTGGGGAAAAGTGCGCAAACCTCTGCAGAGTGTACAAACTAATCATGATTAGCCGTGTCCCTGGTTATGGTCATCTTGAGTATCTGGTTCTTGGATTATCATGTTGATCTCATCACTCGATATAATTAATTTGCCGGGTTGTTAATTTTTAATTGGGATTGAGAGTGGGATTTACCTTCTCAATGTTTTCAACAAACTTTGTAGTTAAATAAAACATATTCCTTTGTAGCAGGGAAAAATTGGCTTTTCGCAAAAACTTTATAACCATAGAGCCTCCACCAGCCATATATGCATGTAGTGATATTTATTATTCATCATTATCCTATGGTGTGAATTTGCGAGTACATTGAATGTATTGACCTACATGGCTGCAACATCTCATGTTGTAGGATTCTTACGACGAGTAAGTGATACGTTAGGATTACGATTTCTACACTCAACTTTGCCGTTGGTGTTGCTGGGAATCCACAACCTTGTTGTTACTTCCGCTATTTGGATTGAGGTAATAGTATTTATGTTACTTTATACATGTGATTTACCTCTGTTATAAATCCTCGAGTACTATGTGTGTCAGCATACCGATCCAGGGATGACACTTAAGCACAGATACTTGACCGTCTGAGGTCGGGTCGCTACATATCGGGGGGTATGAACCATAGAGAAGTTGGAATACAGTAGGTTTAACACCAATATAAATAAAGAATGAGTTCATTATAGTACCGTAAGGTTATGGTTTGTTTTCTTATAGTAACAGAGCTCATGGGATTTTCTGTTGAGTTTTGTGTTGTGAAGTTTTCAAGTTTTTGGGTAAAAATTTGATGGATTTTGGAACAAGGAGTGTTAAGAGCCTAAGCTTGGGGATGCCCAAGGCACCCCAAGGTAAAATTCAAGGACAACCAAAATCCTAAGCTTGGGGATGCCCCGGAAGGCATCCCCTCTTTCGTCTTTGTCTATCGGTAACTTTACTTGAGGCTATATTTTTATTCACCACATGATATGTGTTTTGCTTGGAGCGTCTTGTATGATTTGAGTCTTTGCTTTCTAGTTTACCAAAATCATCCTTTCTGTACACAACTTTTGGAGAGACACACATGAATCGGAATTTATTAGAATACTCTATGTGCTTTACTTATATCTTTTGAGCTAGATAATTTTGCTCTAGTGCTTCACTTATATCTTTTTAGAGCATGGTGGTGGTTTTATTTTATAGAAATTATTGATCTCGCATGATTCACTTATATTATTTTGAGAGTCTTATAGAACAGCATGGTAATTTTCTTTGGTTATAAAATTAGTCCTAATATGATAGGCATCCAAGATGGGTATAATAAAAACTTCCATATAGAGTGCATTGAATACTATGAGAAGTTTGATACTTGATGATTGTTTTGAGATATGAAGATGGTAATATTAGAGTCATGCTAGTTGAGTAATTGTGAAGTTGAGAAGTACTTGTGTTGGAGTTTGCAAGTTCCGTAACGTATGGTAAACGTTGTGTGACAAATTTGAAGCATGAGGTGTTTCTTTGATTGTCCTCCTTATGAGTGGCGGTCGGGGACGAGCAATTGTCTTTTCCTACCAATCTATCCCCCTAGGAGCATGCACGTAGTGCTTGGTTTTTGATGACTTGTAGATTATTGCAATAAGTATGTGAGTTCTTTATGACTAATGTTGAGTCCATGGATTATACGCACTTTCACCTTTCCATCATTGCTGGCCTCTTCGGTACCGTGCATTGCCCTTTCTCACCTTGAGAGTTGGTGCAAACTTCGCCGGTGCATCCAACCCCCGTGATATGATACGCTCTATCACACATAAACCTCCTTATATCTTCCTCAAAACCGCCACCATACCTACCTATTATGGCATTTCCATAGCCATTCCGAGATATATTGCCATGCAACTTTCCACCGTTCCGTTTATCATGACACGCTTCATCATTGTCATATTGCCTTGCATGATCATGTAGTTGACATCGTATTTGTGGCAAAGCCACCATGCATATTTTCATACATGTCACTCTTGTTTCATTGCCCATCTCGGTACACCGCCGGAGGCATTCATATAGAGTCAGACTTTGTTCTAGTATCAAGTTGTAATCTTTGAGTTGTAAATAAATAGAAGTGTGATGATCATCATTAATAGAGCATTGTCCCAAAAAAGAAAAAAAAGAAAGGCCAAAAATATATAAAAAAGGCCAAAAAAGGGGACAATGCTACTATCCTTTTTCCACACTTGTGCTTCAAAGTAGCACCATGATCTTCATGATAGAGAGTCTCTTATATTGTCACTTTCATATACTAGTGGGAAATTTTCATTATAGAACTTGGCTTGTATATTCCAACAATGGGCTTCCTCAAATGCCCTAGGTCTTCGTGAGCAAGCAAGTTGGATGCACACCCACTTAGTTTCTTTTGTTGAGCTTTCATACATTTATAACTCTAGTGCATCCGTTGCATGGCAATCCCTACTCCTCGCATTGACATCAATTGATGGGCATCTCCATAGCCCGTTGATTAGCCGCGTCAATGTGAGACTTTCTCCTTTTTTGTCATCTCCACAGAACCCCCATCATTATATTCTATTCCACCCATAGTGCTATGTCCATGGCTCACGCTCATGTATTGCGTGAAAGTTGAAAAAAGTTTGAGAATACTAAAGTATGAAACAATTGCTTGGCTTGTCATCGGGGTTGTGCATGATGAGAGCATTTTTGTGTAATGAAAATGAAGCATAGCCAAACTATATGATTTTGTAGGGATAAGCTTTCTTTGGCCATGTTATTTTGAGAAGACATAATTGTTTAGCTAGTATGCTTGAAGTATTATTATTTTGATGTCAATATTAAACTTTTGTCTGGAATCTTTCGGATCTGAACATTCATGCCACAATAAAGAAAATTACATTGAAACTTATGTTAGGTAGCATTCCACATCAAAAATTCTGTTTTTATCATTTACCTACTCGAGGACGAGCAGGAATTAAGCTTGGGGATGCTTGATACGTCTCCAACGTATCTATAATTTTGGATGTTTAATGGGCTTTAATATACCTTTTTATATTATTTTTGGGACTAACCTATTAACCGAAGGCCCAGTGCAAATTGCTGTTTTTTTTGCCTATTTCAGTGTTTTGCGGAAAAGAGTTATCAAACTGAATCCAACCGGAATGAAACCTTCGCGGGGATCGTTTTTGGAACAAACGCAATCCAACAGACTTGGAGTGGACGTCAAGGAAGCAACGAGGCGGCCATGAGGCAGGGAGGCGCGCCCAGGGGGTAGGCACACCCCCACCCTCGTGGGCCCCTTGTGGCTCCACCGACCTACTTCTTTCGCCTATATATACTCTTATACCCTGAAAACATCCAAGGGAGCCACGAAACCACTTTTCCACCGCCGCAACCTTCTGTACCCGTGAGATCCCATCTTGGGGCCTTTTCCGGCGCTTCGCCGGAGGGGGAATCGATCACGGAGGGCTTCTACATCAACACCATAGCCTCTCCGATGATGTGTGAGTAGTTTACCATAGACCTTCAGGTCCATAGTTATTAGATAGATGGTTTCTTCTCTCTCTTTGGATCTCAATACAAAGTTCTCCTCGATCTTCTTGGAGATCTATTCGATGTAATTCTTTTTGCGGTGTGTTTGTCGAGATCCGATTTGTGGGTTTATGATTAAGATTATCTATGAACAATATTTGATTCTTCTATGAATTCTTATATGCATGATTTGATATCTTTGCAAGTCTCTTCGAATTATGAGTTTGGTTTGGCCTACTAGATTGATATTTCTTGCAATGAGAGAAGTGCTTAGCTTTGGGTTCAATCTTGCGGTGCTCGATCCAGTGACAGAAAGGGAAACGACACGTATTGTATTGTTGCCATCGAGGATAAAAAGATGGGGTTTATGTCATATTGCTTGAGTTTATCCCTCTACATCATGTCATCTTGCCTAATGCGTTACTCTGTTCTTAGTCCGGCGGAGCCCAGTCCCGGACATGGCTCCTCTGATCAAGCAGGCCTCCTCCGCCGAGTCGATGACGAGGATGCGGGATAGGCATCGTCGACGTCGAGAACAAAATGCTTAACTACGAAAACAAAATTAATAAACACTTGGCAAAATTCGGCATGACCTTTGCTAAAAGCAGGACATATCGAGCGGCTGAAATTTGCCGGAACGTGAACAAATCAACATTCCGACATAACATAGGCCACTCGGTAAAAATTGCATATAACAGGAATAATTGCTTTAACTAAAAAAGGAAAAACAAATGTGACATGTTCAAAATATGACATGTCCACTTCAAAATGAATCAACCTAGAATTCTGCTAAATACACCAAAAACACCTAAATTCTATGAACCACACCTAATTAAAAACCTACATTTTGAACATGGTTCGATCATAACTAGGGTTCATACAACATTATTCTAAGAATAAACACCTAAAATACCTAAATTATATTAACTACACCTAATTAAAAACCTACATTTTGAACATGGTTCGATCATAACTAGCTAGGGTTCGTACTACATTATGCTAAGATTAAACACCTAAGATCCTAACCTACTATATTATTCTAAGATTTAACCTACATTTTTCAACTAGCTAGGGTTCAAAATAAACTAGGGAGGAGAAGGAAGGAGGGAGGAGGAGTACCTCTCGGTGGA
>NC_057805.1:512086220-512099737 GCF_018294505.1 Triticum aestivum | reverse complement strand
CGGGCAAGGGCGGCCGGCGCGGGGGAGGGCGGCCGGAGCGAGGGGATTGAGGGAGGGAGAGTGAGTGAGATCGAGTGTGAGAGGCGGCCGCGCGCGGGCCGACGCGCGGGGAAGAAGTGGGCTTAGCAGCAACACGGGTAATGGCCCAGCGCTTCTGCTAAGCCCACTAGCTGTAGCGCTGGTGCGCAACCCACGCTACCACTAAGTGGGCTAGCATTTTGGCCCTGCGACCAACGCAACAGCAGCGCGGCCCATACCAACCAACGTTGCTGCTATACAGTAGCAGTAGCGCGTGTTTTAGTAAGCGCCACTAGTTTATACCAGTAGCGTGGGGTCCCAAACAGGCACTACTACTAAAATTCTATGTATAAGCATTTTCCTAGTAGTGTTCGCTCAGCCGCCACCCCGCACCCCCGCTCCTCCTGTGCTACCCCACGTGCATGAGCATGGACCGCCACCTCTCCACTCAGTCGACGACGCCTCTCCAATCGGCCACCTCCTCTCCTCTCGGCCGCTGCCGCTGATCATAAAATTGGCCTCCGCCACCAATTCTCCAGAATGATGCCGCTAGCCTATCCTTCGCTCTGCCGCCACCAATCCCCCACCCGCCGCTAGTCGATTCTCCACTCCGTTGCCGCTGTCGGTGAGGCCCTCACCACTAAGACAATGTACTTCGATAAGGTTTTTCTTTACCTTAACTTTCAGCGGCTAGCTGAGTGTAGGAAGCTAGCTCAGAGGACCAGGAAGCAAATGAATCTCACATACTCTATAGCAAGCAAATGAATCTGGGTATTGAAAAGAATGAACCATTAATTGGATAGTCCGATGAAGGACGAGGGAGAAATATGTGGTCGTGTCAAGACTCCAGAGGGAGCAAAATAGTTCAAGAAATTCTAAAATTGATGGCATTGCCGAAGATATGATGCTTGCACATAGGAGAAGTTGATGCTTGTGATTGCAAAATCGGTGGATATGTAAAGATCTTGTATTGGCTTCATGAATTGGCTGGGATTTTTGGAAAGTCGCACTTTGGCAGGACAACTTTTCTCTTAATTATATGTATGTTGACTTTCCCACTTTTCTTTTGAGCAGACTACTTCAATTTTAGGCGAGCTAGCACGGCTCACAACCATGGGTGTTGCATTCGTAAATCTCACATACACAAGTAAGCAATATTCGCCCTCACATAAAGTACTATTAGTTCATTTTTCGAACCGGGCTTTTCCCCTTTCCATTACTTTCATAACGGAAATACAATGTCTCAGGAACTGAAACTAACAAGGCTAGGGAAAGAAGAAAAGCGAGTTCGGGGCAATAACAGGAAACCCACCATCTGCGCCTGTCATCAGGAACGACAGATCATAGGGCGAAAACCTGTTATCACCTAAAGCCGCCTACAAGAACTAGAGTAGTACCGCACATATTACCAAAAGTATCAACAATTACCAAAAGCAACTAAAACCTCTCTCCAAGTGCAAAGCCCCAGCAGCATATCCCAGCAGACGATGCCGAGCACAAAATGTCATCCATCTTCAGCTTCAGTCGCGCCCGTCCATGTTTGGAGCTGGAGGTCCACACAACAACATCATCTGAGTTGTATTCTCCTTCAGCATCTCCGCGCCCTTCTTCACTATCTCTTCCAACTCAGGTTTCTGGAGGCCTGCCCAGTACATCAGAAAAGCACAAGCCGTGAACACGATCTCAAATGGAGAGTTAATCCATTTGCATTCTAAAGTAGCTCTCTTCCGGGCCAGCCATATGGCCCAGCATATAGCTGCCAAGCCCACAGTATAAATTTTTTCAAAGCCAGGTAAGAAACTATAAATCCAAGTATAATACTGCCAGATGGAATTAGGACAACAATCAGTCCCAAGGAGAGCTCCTACAGTTCTCCAAACCACTGTAGACACAGGACACAAGAAAAGCAAGTGCGAGGGTGTTTCCAATTGATTATAGAAGGAGCAACAGGGGTTTCCAGGCCAAAATCTTTTTTTCATATTATCTCTAGTCAAGATGGCATTTTGCCCCACCTGCCATAAGAAGATTTGAATTTTTAAGGGGAGCTTAGCATCCCAAATCCACTTGAAGCTGGATCCAGCAATATCTCTTACCAACCATCTATACATAGATTTGGTTGTATATTTTCCAGAGTTATCAAATTTCCAATAAATCTCATCAGGCAAATCATTTTGTTTAAGTGCTAAAACCTCCTTTCTCATTTCATCCCATTGTTTCATCATTTCAGAGGACATTCTCCTCCTAAAAGAGGTAATATGATTCAACAAGTCGATTCTATCAACAATACAGTTTTGCTCTACACAAATTTCAAACAGTAATGGGAACTTTTCCTTAAATGGGATCCTTCCTTCCAATTCATCGAACCATAGTCGGGCCACATCTCCCTTATTCAATTTGACCCCCTGCCATTCATATATAAGTTTTTCACCTTCAAGAGAGATTTCCAGCATGGTGAATCATTGTTCTTTGCCTTAACCATGGCCACTGAGGTTTTCTGCAAGTATTTAGCTTTAACTATATCCTGCCAGAGGCCTTTATTCTTATCTAGTTTCCACCACCATTTTACCAGCAAGCTGATATTTTGTTTTCTCAGGTCCTTGACCCCCAGTCCCCCTTTCTTTTTAGATCTACAAACGCGGTCCCACTTGACCATATGGTATCCTTTTTTCTTTCCTTTCCTATGCCAGAAAATTTCCTTCTCGGCTTATCCCACTGCTCTAAAGTGGTCTTATTGAGTAAAAACATGGACATGTAGAAGGTTGGTATATGTGACAGCACCGCATTCACTTTAATGAGTCTCCCTCCCATAGACAGCACCTCACTAATCACATTTTCACCATGATCGATGAATTTGTCCTCCACAAAACTCCAGTCGCTGCATTTCAGCCCAGCATAGCTGACAGGCATGCCTAGGTATTTTATAGGGAAATTACCTATTTGGCAGTTAAACATCTCAGCATATTTATGCATAGTCTCATCGTCCGCACGGACAGAAAATATCTCGCTCTTCAAGAAATTGATTTTCAATCCTGACATGACCTCAAACAGATAAAGGAGCAACTTAATATTCAAAGCATTTCTAAGATCATCGTCAAAACACAAAATTGTGTCATCCGCGTACTGAAGAATAGCTACCCCATTTGGAATTAGGTCAGAGGCCAGACCATTGAATAAGCCATTTTGTTGAGCTTTAAGAACCATTTTTGTTAAACAATCAGCAGCTAAATTGAAGAGAAAGGGCGAGAAAGGGTCCCCTTGGCGCACCCCTTTTGAGCTTTGAAAGTAGGGGCCCACCTCATCATTCAGTTTCACACTAGCTGTACCCCCCACTAGGATTTTCCTGACCCACTCAATCCATTGTGGATGAAACTCTCTCATTCTATGGCAATCTAACAAGAAGTCCCAGTTAACTTTGTCAGATGCCTTTTCGAAATCAAGTTTCAGCACAATTCCAGATTTCTTCCTACTGTAAGTATGATGCAGGTTTTCATGCAGAGACATGATCCCATCCATGATGTCACGCTTTTTAATAAAGGCATTCTGATGTCTACTGAAAAGGGTATCAACAAAAGGTTCCAGCCTAATTGTTAGCACTTTGGTGATCAATTTATAGATGCACCGAAGCAAGCATATGGGCCTAAATTGTTGAATTTTATTTGCCCCCACAACCTTAGGTAGCAGAGTTATAATCCCATAATTCAAACGCTACACATCAAGTTTGTTATCATGAAACCAATCAAATAGCAACATCACTTCACTTTTAACTACCCCCCAACAGTGCTGGAAAAACTCAATAGGAATATTATCTGGACCTGGAGCTTTATTTGGTTTCATAGAGAATAAAGCATTCTTGATCTCTGTTTCAGAGAAGGGTCTAGTAAGGATAAAGTTGTCAATGTCTCACAGTTTCTCATGTGATTCCCACATATTCTCCCTCATCTTACATAAGTTTCCAGCTGCCGGACCAAAAAGGTCTTTATAAAAGTTTGTGGCATGTTTCAAGAGGTTATTGTTCCCTTCAATTATCTCGTCCCCACAACTAAGTGAAAATATAGTGTTTCTTCGTCTTCTCCCATTCACAATTTTGTGGAAATAGTCAGTGTTTCTGTCCCCTTTCAAAAGCCAGTTTTCATGAGATTTTTGCATCCAAGCCACCTCCTCTTCCACTAACAAATTGTACAATTCTGCTAGTATATCAACCTTCCTCTCATATAATTCAGGAGACAGTACATCTGTTTCTTCCATTTTTTCCAGGTGCTCTAATTCCTCTCTTAGTTCACTTCTCCTCTTCCTTGATTTTCCGAAAAGGTTCACACCCCATCCTTTAAAGAACTTTTTGAATCTCTTCAATTTAATGTTCAATACATCAATGGGGATTTTAGAATTGACAGGTTCATCCACACCTTAGCAACTAAGGTTATAAACTCCGGGGTTTTAAGTCAGTTAAGATCGAATCTAAAGTCTCTCTTATGGACTGAATTAGGAATAAAGTCTTTAGTATTAAGAACCAAAGGGCTGTGTTCTGAGATCTCTTTGACTAGTTTTCTGACAAAGGTTAAAGGAAACTGCCTCTCCCAAGAACTGGACATGAGTACTCGGTCCAATTTTTCTAGGGTAGGATTTTGTTGTTTATTCGACCAAGTATAAAGCCCCCCATTCATATCAACCTCCCTAAGGCAGAAGGTATTAATGATGTAATTAAAAAGATCAGAAGCATGGCTTGTTCTAGTTTTCTTATTCTTCTCCTTAGCATATCTCAAAATATTAAAGTCCCCACCCACAATGTAAGGGCAAGTAATATTGTTACACATAGCAGAAAGCTTGGTTAGAAATTCCACCTTATGCTCCTCGTGAGCAGATCCATAGACCACTAGTATACAATAGTTCAACTTCTTACTCTTATCCCACACCTCAATTTTCATGATATATTTACCGGATTCACAGTTTTTAACATCAAAAGTATCTTTCTTAGTACCACATAAAATCCCCCCGGATTTGCCCACTGAGGAGATCCATTTCCACTCAAAACACTCCCCTGGATCAATTTTCCTCAAGAAGTTAGAGGAAAAATCCTTTTTCATAGTTTCCTGAATACCAACAAAATCCAAACAGTGTTCTCTAATCAAGTCAGATAAGCAAGTTGACATACCTCTCTTTCCCACACCTCTACAATTCCAAAAGAGACTAATCATTTTTTCTTATTTTTGGGGAAGTGGTCCTTGTTGCTAGGTTTACCAGGGGCCATGGTTGAACCAGCATCAGAACATACTTTGTTCTTTTGACTTCTAGTCACAGGTTTAGATATGACTACATTAACTTTCTTTTTTTCTTTTCTTCTAGATCTAACAATATTAAAATCATCCTCCTCAATCTCCCCATCTTTCATCCACTCAGTGTTTAGGGGAGATTTATCTCCAGCAGCATTACTTATAAACAACATTTTCCCTTGTTGTTGTTCATTTTTTCAGTTTTCTCAGCTAAGTTAGCTCTAGATTTTTCCAGTTCCCTAATCACATCAACAATAGTAAAGTTGTTGTCAGGAATATCAACTCCCATTTTTGCAGCAGTATCAACAATCTCTAAATTTGTAAGAATCTCAAAGGAATTGGAGGTTGGGTTTTTTTCAGTACCTTGGAGGTTTCTCTTCCTATTCAATTTCTCAGCTCGAACTTCCATATGCTCAATGTTGCCACCAGCTACCCTCTGGCTCAGTCTGGTTTGAGTTTCGTTCATCACAGGTGGAGTAGGAATAACCTCCACATTCTCTTCTCCCGAATCAGCAGGAGACTGCACAGAGTACAACGCAGGAACTTGCTGGCATGTCACATCATCAGATGATATTTCAGCAACCATAGGCTGTCCCAGCACAACATCAAGATATGATAGAGATTTTCTTATCAGCGGAACACTGGGTATGATCTGCATGGAGTTGACCACAATATTGTCATAAGACTGATTTCCAGGTGACTCCACTCCTTCCAACTGCTCTTTCATGTTCTCGGCAGCTATGGTATCAATAAGCAGTTCATTATCTAACTCTTCGCTTTCTTCCTCAGAGAGATTTTCCTCACTGCCTTTTTGTTTTAAGCCATCCTCTTCCTCTACTCCCCCTTTTTCTGCAACAGTAGTCATATTACCCCCCTTTCCAACAGAGTTGGGTGGAGCAGAGAAATTCCCCATAGTAGAAGAGGAGTCCCCCTGCCCAGCATTACGAACATTTTCAGTGATCCTGGCTCTTTTTGGCGACACCCCTTTATCAGACTCCTATGCCACAGTTACACTTTCTTTTGGAGGATTTTTAACCAGTATTTTGTCAACAGAATGGAAGAAGTCACAAAAGTGGTCACCCAACACTCCCTCAGCCTTTTCAGGTATTTTTTCAGCATCTCTGCAGCCCAACTTAATTCTGACAGATTTAGGTCTGTTAACAGTGGATTTATCGATGTCTAAGGTTACACCCACCAATGATCCAACATATGCAATGTTTTTTTCATGTCTTTTGTCCAGAGGGATGTTGCTAACATTGACCCAAGCAATGTTAAGTACACCCTTGGCACCAACAGATTCAGACCACTTCTTAAGACTTATCACAGCCCCACAACTTTTTATATTCATGGTTTCAGCAAAACAAGCCTTGTCTACATCTCTGGGCGAGGGAAATCTCATAACAAACGTATTGAGCCCAATCGATCTGGATGAACATTTCCAGTTTGTGTTAATATAAGCATTAAAAAATTCCTCCAATTGCCTGCCCCTCAACAACAGTAATCGCAATGAATCTGTTCCTATCAGTGTTCTGTTTAGGTGTGCTAGCATCATGAATATAGAAGAACCCGTTCCCTTTAGCTTGAAATCCACACATAGGCGCCACACATTCCCAAGGAAGTACAGTGTTGCAAAATAGGAGTAAGATGTCCACTAATACCACATCTACCACAAACAGCACGAGGACAACACATAGGAACATGTCCTGGTTCTTTGCAGGTAAAGCAAACCTCAGCGCCACCCACTAGTGGGGCAGCATTCCTTCTTCCTGGAGTTGGTTGATGGCGATCTTGTTGTAGGCGTGCATCTTGTTGGAGACGAAGGTCCCGTTGTCCTGGATCTCCCATGACCGCCTTGCCTTGGCTGTTGTCTCCCCATCTCTCGACTCGATGGCCGTTGCTCCGCGTCTCCATGGCCGCAGCCTCCCACCTTGCACGATCTGACGCCCGTGCGCCTTGATCCATGTTGGTGGAGATCTGGCCGCCCTCCTCGATGTCGCGTGTCCACACCATGTTGCGGCCGCCTCCACCGCCCCCACGTCCGGCTCCCCGTCCGAAGCGGCCAGCACCACGTCCGGCCCGGCCCGCTCCGAAGCCATCGAGCCGGTGGCCGCGGTTCTCCGCTCCTCGATCCGCCATGGGAGCTCTCGGTGGAGATGCGGTGACCTGGGCGAAGGATCTGCGGTCGCCCCCCGCCTTCCCCTCCCACCAGCCAAACGATGGGGAAACCCTAGGTACCGAAACCCTAGGCGCCTCCCAGAAGTGGAGAAGAAGTAGGTCGAGATCTGGAATGGACTGTGGTGGGAGTGGAGGCGGGCGGAATTTATCCCCTCCCCAACCCTAGCCGCACGCCCTGTAGCTGTCGGCCCCACCTGGCCCGGGCTCGCCCCACCTCCCGGTCCCGCCATGGCGCGCATGTCGGGTGCAGGCCCGAGAAGTCCGGGGTCCGCGGTCCGCTGCGGTACACGGGACGCACCGAACGGTACATGAACGCGCCCCACGACCAGCGTCTCCGGCGTGGCGGCATTAGCGCACGTTGCCGTCGATCGGCGCCCATGGGCGGCGTAAGGGGAGGGAGAGGGTAGAGAGGTCATGTATGGAGTTTTTCTCACTTTCTTTCTAGCTAGGTGCTGCACTCTTTTCTTTCTGTGGCGCCGTATATATTATACCTCAAATATTTCATTTTAGTGCATGGTGTTTAGGTGTAGCTACCATTAGCTTTACTGGAGCAGAGCAACATTTTACAGGAATTCCATCATAAATATCATACCCAGATACAACATTCTTATCTGGAATTTGAGTTTTTTCAAAAGGTTCAGGATCTAAGGACAAACTATCATTGGTATTGATTATACAAGGAGTTTGGTCAAAATGTTCGCTGGTGTTCGGTGTTTTGAGCTGATTAGGATTACTATGGATTCTATAGCTACCTTTAACTTTTATCGCTCTATACCCCCTTATTGTGTTTCTCTATTTCTAGAAAGTAGGCCATGCCTATCCATTTGTTCCAGACTTGGATAAAATATTAAGAGAAATTTAGGGGCTTCAATACTGACATAAGAAGAATAATTAGCGGATTTAAATAGCATTGTTTTGTTGACATAGCCATGGAACTAGCCGACAGCCAAGACGATGGGCTAGGCACTTCATCCCCAGCACCATGCAGCAGGCACTGCCACACGATTCCACCAGCAAGGTCAGCAACATTGTGTCGTGCTTCATTGAGCAGCCGAGGAGCTACTCCATGGTGATGGTGTGGAAGGTGATGATACCCTGTCCGCTGCAGTTGGTTTAGGCCTCATTGACATATAAGTAAACCATCCTCTGGACCAGTTTGTTGCGATGAACTTCAAGTGTTCGAGGAATCACCTCTTAGGGAGGCAGTTATTTCTGCCAGAGGAGCAAGAGGTGATCTGACTAACAGGTCGTACATTTGGGATAGTGTGGGGGGTCTTCAGGAAAAGAGTAGTTTCAAAATGGCTATTCTTGACACCGCTATCTATCCTTGCCATTCACATGCCGATGCATCCATCAATGTCGTAGCGTGATGTTATTAGGTATTGCACATTGGTTTGTTATGAGCTACTACACCCGTTATTAAATAGATGACATATTTGATAGCATGCAATCTAAATTTGGCTCATGAACAACAAAAGATCATTCAAATTGTTTTCTTGAGAAAAGAAAGTATTACAATTTTTTAGGTAAAAATGTATCAACATTTTTTCATGAAAAAATAATTTCATAATACCATAACATTGTAACTTTTGTACTAGTATATAATGCAGAAAATGATGGACAAGATTTTATATGTTGAAATTTTATCAACTTCGGGATCCTCTTTGTATATTTGATTGGTCTTTGCATAGACTTTGGGATGCAAAAATTTGGTCTCTGGTACATAGAAAATTTATACATGGAATGTGCAGATTTGGTGGTACTCACACGAGGGCAACTTGAAATGCTTTTCGTGCTCATGTGATCTATATTTTTTGCCTTATATTCAACCCTTTTTTTCTAGATTTTTTTAGTTTAAGGTACTACCATGGTTAATCATAAAGCATCAATCTTCAGCTACAAGATCTGTTGATGTTTCTGGCCAAACCAATATTAAATTATGAACAACTGATATTTATAGCAAAAGTATGGTCAAAGATCGCATTTTTATCTGAGGAATTTAGGGTGGATGGCCGGAAAATCTGGATTGGATCGATGTTATGTTTACTGGAGTTTTAATTTGATCAATGGATAAACTAAGTGGAATAGACCAGGACCCCCCAACCATCTAGAAAGGTTAATTCTGTTAAAGGGTAATTACTCAGTCTATGGTTAATTCTATAAACATGTTTTGTTACCATGCCATGATGTTTTATAATCACTAGTTTCATTTTTGTTGGTAGTTCAGGTATGTGACAAACTTATCCTATCACTAAAGCACCGGATAGAAGTTCTTGCTACTGGAATCATTTTTCGATGGATGCTTAAAATACCTCACCTCACTTTTGTTTTACTATGCCATGATGTTTTATAATCATTAGTTTTATTATTGTTGGTTGTTCAGGTGTGTGACAAACTTATCCTAGCACTGAAGAACTGGATAGAAGTTCTTGCTACTAGAATCATTTTTTGATGGATGCTTAAAGTCCATGTCACCTCACCCAATATCGCATATATTATGCGGTTGCATTTTTTAGATGTTTAGAAATGTATCATGTTCATATTTGATGTGGTTAACAGACTTAGAGTATATATAACTTCAAATTTTAGGAAGGAGCATATTTGGTGTGGTTATTATGAAATGTGCCAAAATTCTATGTCAAAAGGCTAATAGATGGTATTATTATTACAATATAATAACAATTTGTATTATTCAAGACGTGCATTGCACGTGCAAGCTTACTAGTAATAGAAGCAATGGAAAATTGAAATTATAGTGATGCATAGAGTGCGCCCTTATACTCATTGAACTCTTGGTTGTTTCCTTCAAACTGTACATATTGGATTTCCACATATATGTTGTCTAACTGCAGAAGCAATGGAAAATAGAAATAACACTGACAATAAATGGAATTTTACAGTGAGCATATATTGAAATTCCACAGCTAAAACAATGGGAAAATGGGAAGGGAATTCCATCACCCCACATATGTAGAAAACTTCAAAGAGACATGAAAAAGGTTACAACTAACTAGATCTTTGCATACAAGAATATATAGAAAAAGTACACCAAAAATTACACTGTAAAACATGTACATGCACACCGTAAAAGATACTGCAAAAATAACAACTACACTGACTTTTAAAACATATAAAACAGCTACAGGAAACTCTGATGTACACAAATAACTACTGAAAGAAAGGCAAAACTAAAATAATAATTCATTGTGGAATCTTTGCTATTACCCAACAAACAGAGAGAAAAAACAGCGTAACAAATGTTAAACCTAGTAATGGCATTAACCTACCAACAGGTGCGAGGACATCAGAAAAAATAAAATGAAAGAAAACTGTAAATACCACATGCTGAAAATGTTCTACTGCCCAACATGGAGAAGCTATGAACCAGAAAATGTAAATAGTAGCATCAAGTTAGTTGGGAGAACTACAGTCAACACAATAAATGTAGGATGGTACCAAAAAACACATGTTGCTCGACAGTGTAAATCATTAACAAGTATATGGAAAAAAATAGCTAACAAATAACAGTAAACCAAGTTTCATGTACTGATGACTACAGTTATTGTGAAATATACTCCCTCTGTAAATTAATATAAGAGCGTTTAGATAATTACTTTAGTGATCTAAGCGCTCTTATATTAGTTTTACGGAGGGAGTACATGTTTATGATGCATGGGAAACAAACATGGTGGAAGAGCAGCCGCACCTACAAGTAGAAAAAGATGCATTCCTTAATGTGTGGCCAATGATGATTGTTTGCATCATCTTGAAACTTAAAAACTATTTTCAGAGAACTCGTGAACAAACAAAGATCCATTGGTCCTGGATTACAGAGAACTGATAAACAACATGACCTTAGTTTGGCAGCACGGTTTTTAAAAACCAAACTATTAAAAAACCACAGTATTCTTATGTGTGGGCAACAAATACTCTGGTTTCTTAAAAGCCGTAGTTTTTCTCAGTTTTGTCAAGTCCACCGAAGCGTTTGTCTTGTGTTGTTTTGCTGCAGTTTTTTTACAGATAACTAAATGGCGAATAGTATGTGCTAACTCAGCAACACCTAAAGGCAGGATTAATCCAGCGTGTGCTAGTGTACGACCGGATTAATCATCTGCAGCTACATGGCCATGTACGAGGTCAGTCTCCTATAGTCCTGTGTATGATTGTACTCCAACGACAAATCTACTGTGTCTTCGGCGGATCTATCTTTGGTGGATCTATTCGGATTTGGTTGTTTGTCTACGTTCGTGTGTTTTCATGTTGGATTCTTTCGATCTACGCTACTCTTCATCAGCGGCGGTTCTTATTCTAGGGCGCTGGTCCTATGGGGCCTTAGGATGACGACTTCTCAACTGTCTACTACAACAAGTTTCCCCCGGCTCCGGCGAGGGAGGGATGATGACGGCGGCGCGCCTTCAGCTCGCTTCAGTGCTTATAATCGTCGCTAGGTGGTCTATGTATATGGATGCAATTTTTGTTATTTCTGATGTTCATTGTACTGCCATGATTGAGGATGAATAGACAAGAAGTTTTATCAAAAGAAGGACCAATCTATTTAACGAGCTAGCTTGATTTGAGACGTGCAGAAAGTAATCGGCAACCAACTAATTCGTAGGATTTTCAGATCTGCACATACACGGCGACGTCAACAGGCTAAGCTCTCCCCAACGATTTCTCTTCAGTTTTTAAAAAAGGGGTCAAGACCTCTTTTTAAAATACTGTAGAAAAACTCCAGTATGAGAGATACCACAGTAACTTAAACTACTGTATTTTTTTAAGCCAAACACTTCGAAGTATTTAATACCGAAGTTTTCTTTAGAAACCACAGTATTCCTAAAAAACTTCAAAATTACTTTGCTCCCAAACGCACCACCGGTCAAAGAACCGCCATTCACATGGCCATAGAGCAGCGCATTTTTCTAGCTAGCTAGCGAGCTGGCCACTCCTTACCATCGGCATGCATAACAACCGAAGCTTGCACAAACTGAACTCCACTGAACAGCCATGCTCAAGACTTGCAGGTTATCAAGAAGGACGCTCGGGCAGGGCGGCAGCCGCGACGGCGGAGCGTGAGAGTAAGGCGAGTTTCCTTGGAGGGCGAAGCGAGTTGTGGAGAATATCGCGGGGGAGAGGATAATCGGGTGCCATGCCGAAAAGAACGGCGGCTCTGTTAAAAAAAAAGAGGTTTGGGGCTCTTTTTTTAATACAGAGAAAAAACCATGGTTTAGCAAATTCTGTAGTATTAAAATCACACTTTTTAAGGGCAACCAAACACCTCATTGTAAATAAAACTATGGTAATCTTAGAAACTGTAGTATTTTTAAAATACTTAAAAAATAGTTTGCTATCAAGAGTCCAAAACAGAGATACAAAATGGATATCTCTTAAGTACACACCACATGTAGTTTGATTTTGACAGAGAATATGCAAATTCTATTGGAATACTACCACACCTACATGGTACATCGAATGTTTCAATGGCTATCAGTTATGTGATGCATTGCAAGTATTTTTATTTGCTGAGTTTATATATGTCGTCAAGGCAAATAGTCACCTCATTTACCACTCACCAGTGAAAATATAAAAAAAAACGGTCAAATTCTTAGTCTTACCTATGCATCCCTCTTCAACTTACAAGAATCAGGTTTAGAGTGAAGGTGAGGACATAAAAGCACCATTAGTGTATTCCTTAGTATTAACAGATAAATTTAATGGATGGTTTGGTGCTCAAGTTTCTCTATCTACACGAGGGAGTTGTGTATACATGGCCATTTGTGTGTTGCTGAATTATTTTACCCACTGAGTCCTACAAACACTTTTAAGCAGTTAAGTTGAATTCCAGGGAAAATAATTGACGTTATTACGTATTAGTGTATATTAGATGATGACATGCATCAACACTATCAAGAGCTGATTTGAAGTTTCTGAGAGACAACACGTTACATAAAAATGCCAAAGTTGACAAGTACCATATTGTGGAACTAACATACTTCTGTATATAGTATTGCGATATGATTTTGTTTGAATGAAATAAACATTTGGTCAATGCCTTCTTTG
>NC_057805.1:512069919-512085743 GCF_018294505.1 Triticum aestivum | reverse complement strand
CTGAATATTTACCGCTGCAGATTAGAAAACTAAATTATGTATGATTTTGGTAGACTTGTGTTATTGGTTTGTACTTGACGATGTATCAATTCCTCCATTTCAGGCGATCCTTTATGCAAGATTAGATACTTCCAAATATTTTGTTGGACGACAGATCTAAGTGACTACTTCAAGATACCTTACTCGGCACCATTGCAAGTATTTTTCATTTTTCTTGATGCCTACCGTGTTTCATAGCATCGGCAACCTTTTTTTTTTTTGCAAGGGGACAACCTAATTAAATTCACTGCCTAAAGTTTCCACAAAGTTGTAAGAGTGAACATCTCCTGAATATCTTGACTTATTTTCCAATGACCAAGCCCGAGGTGGATTGAATAAAATCAATAGAGACGGCAATATTTTGAAACAATGATTAAGAAGTTTGTAGTAAATTAATGACAATCCATTTTTATTGCTTTGTACGTTTTGCTCCTACTGCAGTTTGTATACATGAATGAGAAACGGCGTGGCAAGGCGCGTGTTTCCTTCTAGTTTGATTGAAGCCAAATTAAAATCAGTCGACGGAAATTTTGCAAATCTGTAAACTAATCATGAAAACACACAATGACGCAAGCTTAACGGGCGGCCCAACAACTCAATCACGGGACCCCGATAATGACTCACATGAACGTTTCTCTCACGAATTGCCGCACGTGATCCAACAGCCAACAAATTCGATTGAAGCTGAATTAAAATCAGTCAATTGAAATTTAGCAAATCTGTTTGATTAAGGTAGCCATGCATGCATGCATGCAAGTACAAGAGTAACAAGTACAACAAGTACCCAGCCTCCCATGCTGAGCTGGAGCTCAGACGCAGGCTTAAGCTTTCTTATCTCGGCCTCCTATCCTTCCGGAAGGTTAAGCTGCGCCAGCGCGCGCGACTCACGGGTATCAGGCTGGGCGATGTCAACTCTAAGTTTTTCCATGCCAAGGTGAATGGACGCCGGCAGAAAAACTACATCCAGACACTGCACTCAGACCACGGTGTCGCCATCACGGCAGAAGATAAGGAGCAGGTGCTCCTTTCCCACTTCCAAGACCATTTGGGCACCCCCACGCCACGGCACTCAAGCTTAATTTGGGACAACCTCGAGATAACCTTGCATGATCTCTCGGAGCTCGATGCACCTTTTGATGAGGATGAGATAAAAGACGCGGTTTTCTCGCTGCCCTCTGTCAAAGCGCCTGGCCCAGACGGGTTTATTGGAGCCTTCTTTAAAGCATGCTGGGAGATCATCCGGAATGACGTCGTTCAAGCAGTCTTCCAGCTTGCTAATCTCCACGGGGACGGTGCCTCCCTCATCAACTCAGCGAACATCATCTTGCTCCCAAAGAAAGCTGACGCTCGGGTGGTCGGTGATTACAGACCAATCAGCCTCATTCATAGCCTCTCCAAGATCTTCTCCAAGCTCCTCGCCAATAGACTGGCCCCGATCCTGCCAACGTTGGTCTCCAAATGCCAGAGTGCCTTCGTGCAGAAGCGCTCCATCCACGACAACTTCTTGCACGTCTAGAATCTCATTAAGGACCTGCATCGGCGGAACATCCCGGGCCTCTTCCTCAAGTTGGACATCTCAAAAGCCTTTGACTCCGTCAATTGGGCCTTCCTGCTGGAGGTCATGCAACGCCTCAGATTTGGGCAGCGGTGGCGAGACTGGATTTGTCTTTCCCTGTCTTCCTCTTCATCAAGAGTGCTGCTCAACGGAAACCCCGGAAGGATGTTCAGACACGCAAAGGGCCTCCGTCAAGGCGATCCGGTTTCTCTGATGCTCTTCATCCTAGCCATTGACCCTCTCCAGCAGATCCTCCAACTCGCCTCCCGACGAGGCATCCTCAAGCCCATTTGTGCAAGAACGGCCAGATGTAGGATCTCCCTTTACGCTGACGATGCGGGCATATTTGCGAACCCAGACAAGGATGAGCTTCACGCGATTTCTGCAATCTTGAAGACCTTTGGGGAGGCTAGCGGACTGATCACAAACTTGAGCAAGACCGAGGTCTTCCCGATGAGATGTGCCGGCATTGACCTCCAGGATGTGATGTCGGTCTTCCCTGCCAAGATAGCTACCTTCCCGGGACGCTACTTGGGGCTCCCCCTGCATTATCGCCGCCTTAAAGGGGTTGATCTGCAACCCTTTATCGATAAGTTCGCAGGCAGACTACCGGGATGGAAAGGAAAGCTTCTCAACAAGCCTGGCAGGGTGGCACTTGCTCAGTCTGTCCTCACGGCCATGGCCACCTTCCACATCTCAGCTCTCAACTTGTCGAAGGGGACTCTTAGAAAGATCGACAAAATCATTCGGGCCTTCATCTGGCAAAAAGAGGACCAATCTCAGACCTCGGGATGTCACTCCCTTGTTAACTGGAAGACCGTCTGCCACCCAAAGCATTTGGGCGGTCTTGGGATCATGGACCTAGAGAGATTTAGCCGGGCCCTACGCCTCCGGTGGCCGTGGCTGCAATGGACTGACCCTGAAAGGCCATGGGTGGGACCGGAGCTTCCGAGAGACCAATCAGATATGAGCCTCTTTCGCGCATGCACCTCGATTACGCTAGGAAATGGGCAGAAGACACTATTTTGGCACGACAACTGGACTGGGGATGGTCTGCTCAAGCTTCTTGCTCCAGAGCTCTACAAGATTACCTCTAGAAAGAACAGATCGGTGCACCACGAGCTCATGAACGAGTGCTGGATCAGGGAGGTCGCCA
The DNA here is from genome assembly GCF_018294505.1 of Triticum aestivum. NCBI lineage: Eukaryota > Viridiplantae > Streptophyta > Magnoliopsida > Poales > Poaceae > Triticum > Triticum aestivum. Next base: position 512,082,993 of record NC_057805.1, on the reverse strand, counting down.
GACTACAGACCATTCAGCAGCTGGGCGAATTCGTGTCTCTCTCGAACCGCATTAGCCAGATCACCCTACTCCCTGACCAAGAGGACACCATTCATTGGAACTTAACCATCTCGGGGACATACTCGGCCGCCTCTGCCTACGGCGCGCAGTTCTTTGGCTCCTACTCACGTTTCGACACGACCAAGGTCTGGTCAGCAAACGCTGAGCCCAAGTGCAAGTTCTTTGCTTGGCTAGCTCTACACCGAAGAATCCTCACTGCGGATATGATGGCTGTGAGGGGATGGCCTCACGAGCGCAGATGCCTGCTTTGTCTTCAGCAGCCAGAAACAGCAACTCACCTCTGCAAAGTCTACCCCTTCACAGTCGCGGTCTGGAACCAAGTGAACACTTGGACTAACGAAGGCGTTCCAATCTCGGGCTTCCTCCCGGAGCCAGGAAACGTGTCAGACTGGTGGGACAAGACTCTCAATTCACAGACGAGTCAAGTGCGCAAGAGGCGCAGTGGAAGAATCATTTACACGATATGGTCCATATGGAAGCAGAGAAATAGGCGGGTGTTCACTAGACAAAGGCGGACGCATCGCGAGGTGGCTGCTCTAGCCCTAGACGCAATCAATCAGCGCGACCTGTTGTTTGTTGGCAGCCTGCCAACCGCAGGCATTGGTTAATCTAGTTTCTAGGTTGGTCTTTTTGTGGTTTCTGCGACGTTCCCTAAAAACGCTCGCCCCTCTATAAATTGCGTCCTTTCGCCATCTCTCCTATAAGAAAAAGGCAGTGCTCCTGCCGGTTCCTCAAAAAAAAACAAGTACCCAGCCGCCAGGGACGAGTGCTCCTACCCAGCCACCGCCAGGGTTTCTTCTGCCTCCCGCTGGCACCGATGCCGGTCTACCTCGTCTCCTGTGGCCTTAGGGCCATGTAGGTGTGGTGGATCCCGACCTTTGCTGGCAGGAGGGCTTTGTTTTTGGATGGTTTTCTGAGTTTTCTTAGGGTTTTTGTCCTGCTTAGAGAGACGAGGCGACGGCGACTCTCCGAAGATGGAATAAGGTTCTCGCCGCCTAGCTCCCGTCCGAGTGGTGCTTCTAGCATTATCGGAGGGCGTGTGGAGGTTTCTCTCACGCGGATCTCTCAGAATTCGGTCAACGTTTGTCTTTGGTGGATCCACATGGATCCGGTATTTGTTTGTCTGTGTTCGTATGTCCATAGGTTGGATCTTTCCGATCTAAGCTTCTCTTCAACGGCGTTGGTTGTTGTTGTAGTGCACTGCTCCTATACGGCCTTAACATGACGACTTACCGACTGTATACTACAACAAGTTTTGCCCAGCTCCAGTGAGGAAGGGGGGCGATTACGGCGGCGTGCCTTCGACTCGCTTTTGTGCTTGTAGTCTTTGCTAGGTGGTCTACGAATATGGATGTAATTTTTATTATTTCTGGTATTATTCTACTAGAGGTCTGCGGCAGGGGGACCCAGTATTCCCCTATCTTTTTCTCCTCTGCTCAGAAGGATTATCCAGCATGCTGGCTCATGAGGAGGAGATAGGTGGTATTTAGGGCATTGTTGTGTGTAGAATTGCACCCTCTATTTCCCATTTACTTTTTGCAGATGATTCCCTGATTCTGATGAGAGCTGGTGCCCATAACGCAAATACACTCAGAGGAATCCTTGACACATATTGTGACAGTTGAGGACAACGAGTAAGTATGAAAAAAATAGAATATCTTATTTAGTCCTAATTCAAGTGTTCGAGTCTGGGAAGATGTGTGTAGGGACCTGGATATTTTGACAGAAGCATTATCAGATAAATAATTGGGTTTATCAGCAATTGCTGTTAGAGTTTACATGAGTGACTGCTTCCAACATCTTATTGACAGAGTTTGTCAGAGGCTTAAGGGTTGGAAAGAAAAAGTTCTTTCAATGCAAGCAAATAAAATTTTATTGAAAGCTATAGCACAAGCTATTCCTTCCTATGCAATGTTAGTATTCAAATTACCAAAAGGAATTTGTAAATCAATTACTGACGAAATATTAGCATTTTGGTGGGGCGATGGTGAAGGAAAGATTAAAATGCACTGGTTCGCATGGTGGAAACTGTGTGTACCAAAGAAGAAGGGTGGATTGGGGTTCACGGATAATCTTGCTATGTTAGCAAAGTAGTGTTGGCGTCTTCTTGAAAATTTGGACTCGTTGTGTGCATGTGTATTAAGTGCTAATTACCCCAATGGTGACATGTTAAAGGCTGGACCTAAGAAAGGGTCATCGTTTACTTGGCAAAGTATTGTGGCTAGAATTCAAACTTTGCACTCGCAAAAAAAAAATTCAAACTTTCAAGAGAGGTTGTAAATGAAGGGTTGGAGCAAGCTCGCAAATAAATATTTGGGATGATCCTTGGATTCCTTCTAGTGCATCAAGAAAGGTTATAACACCTAGAGCAGGGACAATGTTAACACTAGTGGAGGAAATTATAGACCCTCACACGGGACAGTGGGATCTAGACCTTATTAGGTCTGTCTTTCCACCGGTTGATGTTGCTAAAATAATTCAAATTCCGCTCCAGACGAAGGCCTTGGAAGATTTTGTGGCGTGACAGTATACAAGGTCAGGAACCTTCCCAACTCGGTTGGCGTACCACACGGCATTTAATCATTAGTTTGGGAGCCAAATAGCCAGGTCAGATGGACAAGGTAGCTTTCAGTTGAACTCCATATCGAAACAACTTTGGCAACTACCTACTCCACAGAAAATAAAACACTTCGGATGAAAGGTGCTCAGGGGTGTACTACCATGCCTGGGAGTCTTAGCCGGAAGACACATTCCTGTCCTTTGGCAATCTCCATTTTGCAAGACTGAGATTGATGACATTCAACATGTTCTTTTCAGCTGTCCTTAGGGGCGCGCAAGGTTTAGGCCGAGCTTGGGCTAAAATGTGCTATAGATGAGGTACTAGTGCAAGACAGGTCGGGATCTGTTGTGTTAGAAGTCCTGCTGAAAAATGATCATCCACTGGTGACATCCCCACGGCTGAACTGATTCTTATTGCTATGTGGTTCACATGGTGCCAGCGTCGCCAAGCAGGCAAGGGAGAGATGATACAGGAGCCAGATCGCTTGGTTGTTTCAATCAAAGTTTTGGCAACAAACTTCGTCAGGGCTGCAACACAAAACATCTAGTAAGGAAACCGATCGAAGGTACTGTGAAGATTAATGTGGATGCATCATTTTGTGAGGAAACACTCTCAGGCTTGAGTGGAGCGGTGGCGAGAGACCATAAAGGAAATTTTATTTCAACAACAACTTGGGTTCTACCCCATGTTCGCAGTGCAGAATCAGCAGAGCTGAGTGCTATTCGGAATGACCTATACCTAGCAGGGAGAATTGAATGAAGGTATACATCCAATCAGATAGCATACTTGCTGTGGAGGCCGTTACGCGAGCACATGATTGTATGGGTCCTGATGTGGCAGTAATTGCGGAATGTATTCAGCTCGCTAGTATTGACTACGGTTATTGTTGCAGAGAAGCTAATGTGGTTGCTGAAAGCTTAGCCAAACTTTCTTTTGTTTCTAGTTCCTCTGAACTCTCGGACTCTACGATCCCCGACTTTATTCTTTCCCATATTATAAACGATATGTCAATTGTTTGAGGAATAAATTCTATGATTTAAAAAAAAGGGTTGATGATGAATAGGTTGAAAGGTTTACCCAAAAAAAAAGAACGTGAACCAAAGAGTTCTGAGGTTGGCCTATGGGCCAAAGCTTATGGACTTCACCGTACGGGCCACACTGCCCTGGACATTCATTAATGGACGAGTTGCTGGACTCCCGTGTTCCAGGATACAGCGTTTCTCTCGTTTTCCTCGGATGGAATCGGGATCGGGGCGTCGCCGCCTCACCGCCAGCGTCGGTGTCCACCGTCGACATCCGCCTTCCAAGCCCCTGCGACTGCCCCAAACAAATTAATGGTGTTCTCACCGACGGAGCTGGTTGTCATCCTCACGGAGTCGTTTACGGAATGCCCTTCCATGGACATTGAGCTGCCTTGCTTCCGAGGCACCACCTCAATCGAGCTGGACGCCGCGTTCATGCGCATCAAGCCGACGCCCATGGCCGAATTCACCTCGCTCGAGAGGCTGTCCCTCAAGGGAAAAATCGACAACCTTGGCGCCGTGCTTGACCGCTGCCCATGCCTACGCGTGCTCGCAGTCGCCTTCCGCCTTGTGGATTCTGCCTTGGTCGAATCAGCACTCGCTTGGATCCAGGTGATGAGGCCCCGTCTCACGGTGTCTCTCCTCGACATCAGCATACCTCGGAAAGACATTATCAATGCGGCTCATTTCGCCTCCCTCATCCACGCCGCGGCGAGGATCTCACCGCAGGAGTTCATCTTCTCCAACTATAATCAACACATCAATGGTGTCAGGAACATAACCAATGCACACCTGCCATGGTTCCACCGTGCCACATCCGTCGTGCTAAGCCTGCACAACATATGCTTTACACGGCTGCCGGATCAAAACTTCTCTACACTCGAGATGTTGTCCCTCTCTGCCTGCAGCATCATCAACCTTCCAACATTGATTATCCGCTGCCCGCTGTCGTTGCCGAATCGATCGAGAGGAGAAAACTAGCGAGAGAGAGATGAACACACGCAAGGAAGAAGACTGGTATATTTTGTGTCGTCGAACTCGACAGCGTTTTCTGTTATTCCTCCTGTTTTAGCTCAGCGTTTACAAGGCTAACTACCTCCCGATCAGCTGCTCTAGATCCGCGTCTGTCGCGCCATCCCACGACTGCGTCACTAGTGCCATACCGATCGGGAGTTTACAACAAAACAGAAAACGGGAAACTGGAGATCGTGCAACTACACGTCTCGCAACCTAGCTACGTGCATGCGCATGGAGCTGTCACATCGGACATGCATACATGCAATTATTCTATGCTGAAACAGGTACGTGCTGGAGCTGAACTTAATTAGGTCCTACATTTCACCCCCTTAAGATCTGCTCCTTAGTACCAACCTCGGACATTTCAAGCTTCTGACGCATCTCGACAAAGACAACACGGCCCAGCGCCTTCGTCAGTGCATCTGTAATCTGCCCCTGGTACGAATGTGATCCACTCCCACCTGACCCTTCTCCACACAATCACGTATGTAATGATACTTGATGTCAATATGCTTACTACGGTCATGATGGACTGAATTCTTACTGAGAGCAATGGCAGCTTGATTGTTCACGAACAGCTTGAACTTGGCCTGCGGCCTCCCGAGCATCTCACTGATCAGACGAGAAAGCCACACACCTTGGCACGCCGCCGCTGCCGCCGCGACGTACTCAGCCTCGCAAGAAGAGAGAGCCACTATCTTCTGCTTCTGCGAGCTCCAAGTGACAAGATTGTTGCCAAGGAAGAATATATTGCCGGAGGTGCTCTTCCAATCCCCAATGTCACCGGCATGATCACTATCTGTATAGCCAACAAGCTTCACCTCGCCGTGCCCGGCCTGATAACGGCAGCCGTAGCCTAGCGTCCCTCGAATATACCTGAGAATCTATTTCACGGCTGCCCAATGATGAGTGCTCGGGGTCTCCATGAATCTGCTTACAATTCCCACGGCATGTGCGATGTCAGGTCTTGTGTTGACGAGATAGCGAAGACTGCCTATCACACTGCGGTACAGTTTGGGATCAAACAGCTCACCTTCATCCTCCTTCCTGAGCTTCAAACGGCACTCCATTGGAGTGCTGCTACTGTTGCACTCTTCCATGCCGGCTACCTCTAGGATTTTCTCCGCATAACTCCGCTGATGAAGTGTGATTTCACCCTCTGTTTGGGATACCTGAATCCCCAAGTAGTAGCTGAGTAATCCAAGGTCACTCATCTTGAAAAACATCTTCATCTGATCCTTGAACTCTTTGATGAGCCCTTTCTCTGTGCCGGTAATGACAAGGTCATCCACATACACTCCAACTAACAGAAAAGAGGAATCATCTCCACGCCTGTAGACTGCATGTTCCAATGGACTTGGCTCAAACCCAAGATTGACAAGAGAATCATGAAGCTTTGCATACCAGGCTCTCGGCGCTTGACAGAGGCCGTAGAGCGCCTTGTGTAGTCTCAGTACGCGATGCTCTTCCCCTGGCGCAGCAAATCCGGGCGGCTGGTCGACATACACCTCCTCACTGAGATCGCCATTTAGGAATGCCGATTTGACATCCATATGGTGAACCTCCCAGCGGTGGTGCGCGGCGAGCGTGAGCAGAACGCGCACAGTCTCCAGTCTGGCCATGGGCGCGAACGCTTCCTCATAGTCCACCCCTTGCTTCTGTACGTATCCCTTCGCCACTAGACGGGCCTTGTACTTGGTGATGTTGCCAGCAGGATCCCTCTTGACTTTATAAACCCACTTCAGCCCGATGGATTTCTGACCGGCAGGCAGGTCTGACAGTTCCCAAGTCTTGTTCTCATTGATGCAACGCATCTCCTCCACCATCGCAGCCTTCCATGGTGCATCACCCAGAGCCTCTTCAACATCGCGTGGCTCTTCGGCACTGAGAAGACAGCTCTCATGATACTCATATTCAGCATCTTCTTCTGTGGCATCCATGATGCATGACGTGCGCCGATACCTGATTGGTCCGGTGTGCACATCTCGCCAGTTTTCGTCCTGTGACGGTGGGGTGGCCCACCTGATTTCAGGCGTTCCCAGAGTCTCTTCTGTACTTGGCGTGCCTATTTCCCCCATAGGTGAAGCTGGCTTCTTTCCCTGTACTGGAGTCCCAAGTGGTGTCGTTGGGGTCAGAGGCGTAGTGGGCGAGCCACCATGCGCCCCGCCGGCGTCCAGCTCCTCGACACCTGGTTCCGTGGTGTACACCACAGTGAAAACGCCCGGCGTGGCCTGCGCCGGGGCCGCGGTCACCGCGTCCCAGCTCCATGCCCGTCCTTCCTCGAAGAGCACATCACGAGTGACTTGTACCCTTTTTGTATCAGGATCATAGACGCGGTAGCACTTCGCCCCCTCTTCATACCTGACGAAAATCATCGGCTTGGAGCGGTCAGAGAGCTTTGTAATGCCCGGCCCCAACATCTTGACATGCACTGTGCAACCAAAAGTCCGTAGATGCTGAACCGTCGGCTTTCGCCTGTGCCATGCTTCATACGGCGTGACGCCTTCGAGGCTGCGGGTGGGAGCTCTGTTGAGCAGATACACTGCAGTTTTGACAGCCTCTCCCCAGAAATATGCAGGTACTGCCATGCTCTTCATCAGACATCTTGCCATCTCTACCACAGACTGATTTCGCCTCTCCACCACACCATTCTGTTGGGGAGAGTAAGGCGCCGTGGTGTAGTGTTTCATGCCCCTCTCACTGCAGTACTCTTGGAATTCTGTTGAGTTGAACTCCCCTCCGCGTCCGCGATCGGACCCGAATACTCGAAGTTTACAGTTACCTTCAGCTTCTGCCATGGTCTGAATCCTTTTGAAACAGGTGTGTGCCTCATCCTTAGACTTGAGCAGCTCAATCCACATATACCGGCTGTAGTCATCAACAACAAGAATGAAGTATTTGTTCCCTCTTGGTGTTGGTGGCGTGATTGGGCCACACAAATCTGTATGCACTAGCTCCAGACCATGCTCTGCTCGGTATGAACTCGCCTGCGGAAAGGGGGCTCGATGCTGTTTCCCTAGTGCACAGCCATCGCAATACTGCTCGATGCGAGCTATCTCAGGCATACCTCGGACCATCCCTTTTGCAGACATGGCACGTAGCGCTCGGAAATGCAAATGCCCCATTCTAGCATGCCACTTCCAAGTCTCATCATCCACTTTCGTCATCAGACACACCGACGTGTCAATGGTCAGCATGCCGGTGTACAAACGAGTGCTTGATCGCCGGACACGAGCTAGTATGCGTTGAGTTGGGTCATGTACTGTCATCAAACCATTCTGAATCCCAATCTGACACCCACCTTCGTCCAACTGACCAACAGAGATTATGTTGCTTCGCAGGCTCGGTATGTAGTATACCTCTGTCAAGGCACGCTGCTCGCCGCTCTGGCACTTGAAGACAATGGATCCCTTGCCACGGATTGCTACATGTGACCCATCTCCAAATTTGACCGTGCCATGCACGCCCTCATCAAGCCTAGCAAACATGCTCTTCTCTCCTGTCATGTGACTTGTGGCACCCGTGTCAAAATACCATAGACCGTCAGGGGATGGCACGGGGATTACCTTTTCTTCATTGAGAAAAACTGCCTGTGGTGCCACTGGTTCAGCCGCTGTGCCGGGGTGACCATGGCCATGAACAGGCCTTGCTCATGCTCGTCGCCTCCTTCACGCACCAGATTGGCTTGTTCCTTCTTCCCTTGCTGTCCTTGTTTTTCCAGATACGACCAACAGTCTTTCTTCCAGTGGCCAAGTTTCCCACAGAAATGACATTTCCCTTTCTTCTTTCCGCCCGATCCACCGGATCCACCAGCGCCGCCGTTGCCGGCCGCAGGTTTGCCTCCACCGGGAGACTTGTTCTTGGCCGGCTGCTTGTTCTTGCCAGCGCCACCGCCACCGGACGATGAGCCGCCGCCGCCGCCCAGCTTCTCACGGGCCAGCCACTCCTCATGAGTGAGCAGAAGGCGCCCGGTGGGCTGCGTGCCGTTGTCGAGGTCATAGTGGTCGTCCTCACATGCAGAGAAACGCCCAACGAGCTCTTCGATGGACATGGTTTTCAAATCAATCAAGGACTCAATCGCCATGGCCATCGGACGGCCTTGTGCTCCGTGACGGGGTCGCCATACAACTCCAGATCGGCAATGAGGCCAGAAAGCCGCAGCCCAAAATCCTCGACGGACTCCCTGTCTTTGAAACGGAGATCCTCGAACTCCCGCCGGCGCACCTGCGCCTTGGCTTCACGGGCGCGCTCACTGCCCATCCGCATCGTCTTGATGGTCTCCCACGCCATCTTCGCCGTGTCCTTCGCGGCCAGCACACGCAGCAACTCCGGCGGAACACCGGTGAGGATGATCTGTAGTGCGCGCCGGTCGTCGCACTCGTCGGCGGCGTCCTCGGTCACCGCGTACCACACGCGAGCGACCTGCAGCTTCACCTGCATCACGAGCGCCCATTCCATGTAGTTGGTTCTCGTCAGCATCATGGACGCCGACGAGGCCTTCGTGTCCCGCACGATCCGCTCGACGACGCGGAGCTCTCCGCTGCCGCCAGCCGTGAGGCGCGCGACGGGCGCTCCGAACGATGGTGACTGCCCCGCCGCAGCCTTCGCCGCCTTCTTCTTCTTCTTCTCGTCGTCCGACATAGCCGCAGCGGATCAGACACCGCTCGACCACCAAGGCGCAGGATTGAACACCCGAAGCTCTGGTACCAAATGTCGTTGCCGAATTGATCGAGAGGAGAAAACTAGCGAGAGAGAGATGAACACACGCGAGGAAGAAGACACTGGTATGTTTTGTGCCGTCGAACTAGACAGCATTTTCTGTTATTCCTCCTCTTTTACCTCAGCGTTTACAAGGCTAACTACCCCCTGCCCCATCGCGAGTCAAGTTCTTCGGGTGGCTGCTCACTCAGTCTCGTATGCATACACGGGACGTGTTGCTGCGCAAGACCATCCTCACTGCGGCGGAGGCCGGGTGCCCCTGCTGCGATGCGGAGCTTGAGACGGCCGACCACCTCATCTTCGGGTGCCCGTTCATGGTGCAGTTTTGGCGTAGGATCGGGCTGCCCCCTGCTGCAGGTTCGGTTCGTGCGCTTCATCAGAGATAGTATATGGCCTGCAAATTCACTGCGAGATTCGGATAATCCAGTCTACTGCAAGACCGAGTCCGACTGGAAGGTAAAGATGACCTCGAAAAGTATTCGAGAAGCCTTATTTGAAAAAGTAATCAACATGAGAGTTGTTCGTATGGTCGAGGCACACAAGTTTGATATTTGGGTCGTCTTGATTGGAGATCATATGCAAGCTCAGCGGCCCGCGCAAGAAGGAAGACAGAGTTTGGGCCAGATTCAGACTGAATCCGAGTTGGAATAGAACTAGGACTCTAGGACGTGAATTGATGTAATTTTTCTTGTAAGGAAAGCCTAGATGAATCCTTTACTTGTACGGGAAGTCCAGCCGCCTCTTATATATGTTGGGGGTAACGACCGATTGAACAACACACAATCAAACAAATCAATATACTACTTTTTCATCTACGTTTTATCTCTCCACCGTTTTTCTTTCTCGTTCTTCGCTGTTCCTCGAATTTGAGAGCTGCGAATCCCGAGGCTCTAGGGGCGAGCGAATTGACCTAGGGCAGCCCATAGCCGGCGCAATCCCTGACGGGGTCTCTCCCGGGTGCGCGGGGTTTCGGGCCTGCAAAAGCGCCCGCCGACTGTCTTGCGTATCATGCTATCGGTCGGGTCTCCTTCGACGCGAGCTGCGGTGCATCACCCCCGGCGTCGGGGGCACACGTGACGTGTTCGTGTGTCAATAGAGGGCAGCGCCCCGAGAGATCTAGGCAGAGGCGTGCGGCGACGGGGTGGCGGCGGGGGCGTCCAGTCCGGGTTCGAGCCGTCCACTGGACCTCCTCCTTGCATCGGTCCCGCACCTCTCGTCGATCCATCCTCGCGTTGGGGGGGGACTGGATGAATGCTCCCGAACCGCACCACTGGACCCCCTTCACCGAAGCGCATGGGCCAGAATGAGCTGGGTGACGGCCAAGTGAACCATCGGCCTCTGGAGCAGCAGGCCGTAGGACAGTTGGCCCACTATTAATCAGACGCGGGACAGATGGTTTAACACAGAGATCTGACGGCCAAAAATGCTCAGATCACGAAAACGCGGCCGAAAACCTAAATCGCTGTGAGGCCAAGGATTAGGTGCGGTTATACTGTCCTTAGTGTGCGTGTGATGGAGTGTGCTTGTACGGGTCAACAACTTTGTATTATTTCATGATTTAAATTTTAAGCATAATTTCTCAAAACAAAAAACATACCTGCAAGCAAGGTTGGAAAAAGCGGTAGGCGTAAGCGAGGCGGTTGGCCTTTGCCTAGTGCCTAAGCACCCTAGGCGCAGCCTAGGCGGCAATATAGTTGTTACTCGTAGTGTATTTCTGATTATTATATGGGTGTTGATATTAGTTTAGGGCATATAAATAAGTTAATTACCATCTACTGCCATTGGAATATAACCCGTTTGGCATATCAATATAGTATGTGGCATGATTTCTTGCTTGGGTAGGCAATTCCTTGCTTGTCCTGCCTAGACATCCATTTATGCCCTAGGCGAGGCGTTTGGCCATTGCCTAGCGCCTAGGCGTGCCTAAGTGCACTGCCTTTTCCAACAGAGCCTGCATGGTTTGTTAGCCTAGCAGAGTTTTTGCGATGTTACGTGACGGGCGTTTTTTCTCGTCCCTGGCAGCTGGAACCCTAGCCGCCACCAAGAGAGCCCATCTTTCAGCGCCGTCCTTCGGCAGCTCCCCTCCGACGGCGACCTCAGTCGTCGGTGGTGCGGGGGGTCGCCGGATCCATGCGCGTGGATCTTTTTTACTCTTTTGTAGTCTAAGTTTTTAGGCTGTTCATCGTCTTGACTTCGGCGGCGATGATGACGGCGCTAAATAAAGATTCTTTGGATCCTTCCCTGGCGAGGCCATCGGTCCTGTGGTTGGGGATTAATTTGGAAACCAGTCTATTCAAGCAAGGATGGCGTGGCGGCGGCGGCATCCTCGTGGTGGATCTGTGTCCTCCGGCTCCGTGGTTGCGACGGCGTTTGCTCCAGCGTCGGTGTGGAGCTTGGGAGGTAGTCTAGGAATGGATGCAGATTGTGGTCTGTATCGACGACGTCTGGAAGACGGAACAGGTGCTGGTTTCGTGGTTCATGGATGGCTTGTATGGTTTTCTCCTTCGGCGTCTTAGTTGTGGTGGGGTGCCAGATCTGGAGTTCAATGGCGCGTCCGGAGTGTTGCCTTGGTCTGATTCGTTCAACGGCAATCTTTACTTTTTGATGAGCCACCTTGGAGGTCCGCAAAGCTGGGTATCAGCGATGTAGCTGCATCGAGCTCGGGTGAGGAGGTGATCGGTCATTCTTTTCTTCGATGACTGCTGTGGTGGTGCCGAACGCAGGTGACGTGCATTGGTGTCAAGCTCAGAAATGTTCTGCTGTCTTCTCAATTTTGTAATGTCGATTTTTACATGATTGTACTTTGTTGTTTATCATATATATGTGTGTGACGCGTACGTGCCAAGCCATCAACTGCTGCGATTGCGACGGTGGACTGCTGCGATTCGCTGAAAGAAAGAAAAAAATCATCTGAGCAAAATGGACGAGTTCATTTTCCAGGATATACGTACGGCGTTCTCTCGTTTTCCTCGGATGAAATCGTGATTGGGGCGTCTTCGCCTCAGGCGCTCGCCACCGCCTGATAGGGATCTCTCCCGGCGCCGGCGCCGTCACGGCGGAGGAGCTGACCTCATCAGTGACCTCCCCGACGAGATGCTTCTCCTAGTCCTCGCCGGCATCCGCACCACCGTGCGGACCGGCCTCCTCTTGCGCCGGTGGCGCGGCCTCTGGACCAGTCTCGCTCACACGGGTCTGGCCTTTCATGATGTCGCCCCCACCACAGTCAAGGCGGCGCTCGCCCGCTTCGCCGCCTCACTGCCAGCGGTGTCCACCGTCGACATCCGCCTTCCAATCCCCTGCGACTACCCCAAACAAGTTAACACCTTGCTGCGTGACGCCGTGGTGTTCTCACCGGCGGAGCTAGTCCTCATCCTCCCGCAATCGTTTACCGAATGTCCTTTCATGGACATTGAGCTGTCTTGCTTCGGACGCACCACCTCAATCGAGCTGGACGTTGCGTTCATGCGCATCAAGCCGACACCCATGGCCGATTTCACCGCGCTCGAGAGGCTGTGCCTCAAGGGAAAAATCAACAACCTTGGCGCCATGCTTGACCGCTGCCCATGCCTACGCGTGCTCGCAGTCGCCTTCCGCCTTGTGGACTCCGCCTTGGTTGAATCAACAATCGCCTCGATCAACGTGATGAGGCCCCGTCTCACGGTGTCTCTCCCAAGGTTTTGGATTCTGAATGGAACA
>NC_057805.1:512061210-512069689 GCF_018294505.1 Triticum aestivum | reverse complement strand
TGAAATTCCGAAAAAAATTAAGCGAAATTTAAAATCAAAATTTGAATTCAAAATGTTGAAGACAAGAATACATAAGCCTTAAGCACAAATTGGTGTCTACACTGGTGCTAGCGCAGCGGCAAGAGGTCTTCACTGATACTGTGCACATGCAGGTCGCGAGTTAGACCCTCCCACGCTCATAATTTTTTTTATAAATTACAGCATCAAAAATCATAAAGGAAAAGGTGCTGCTGGTTAAAGATCCTTACCACTTCGACAAGAGTATGCTTTGTTGGGGAACGTAGCAGAAATTCAAAATTTTCTACGCATCACCAAGATCAATTTATGGAGTAATCTAGCAACGAGAGGGGAGGAGTGCATCTACATACCCTTGTAGATCGTGAGCGGAAGTGTTCAAGAGAACGGGGTTGATGGAGTCGTACTCGTCGTGATCCAAATCACCGATGATCCTAGCGCCGAACGGACGGCACCTCCGCGTTCAACACACGTACGGAGCAGCGACGTCCCCTCCTTCTTGATCCAGCAAGGGGGGAGGAGAGGTTGATGGAGATCCAGCAGCACGACGGCGTGGTGGTGGAAGTAGCGGGATCCCAGCAGGGCTTCGCCAAGCGCAAGCGGGGAGGAAGAGGTGTCACGGGAGGGAGAGGGAGGCGCCAGGGCTTGTGTGTTGCTGCCCTCCCTCCCCCACTATATATAGGGCCAAGGGAGAGGGGGGGCGCAGCCTTGGCCCTTCCTCCAAGGAAGGGTGCGGCCAGGGAGGAGTCCTTCCTCCCCAAGGCACCTCGGAGGTGCCTTCCCCCTTTAGGACTCTCCATTTTCCTTATCTCTTGGCGCATGGGCCTCTTGGGGCTGGTGCCCATGGCCATATAGGCCAAGGCGCACACCCTACAGCCCATGTGGCCCCCCGGGGCTGGTGGACCCCCGGACCCCTTTCGGCACTCCCGGTACAATACCGATAAAGTGCGAAACTTTTCCGGCGACCAAAATAAGACTTCCCATATATAAATCTTTACCTCCGGACCATTTTGGAACTCCTCGTGACGTCCGGGATCTCATCCGGGACTCCGAACAACTTTTAGGTTACCGCATACTAATATCTCTATAACCCTAGCGTCACCGAACCTTAAGTGTGTAGACCCTACGGGTTCGGGAACCATGCAGACATGACCGAGATGTTCTCCGGCCAATAACCAACAGCGGGATCTGGATACCCATGTTGGCTCCCACATGTTCCACGATGATCTCATCGGATGAACCACGATGTCGAGGATTCAATCAATCCCGTATACAATTCCCTTTGTCTATCGGTATGTTACTTGCCCGAGATTCGATCGTCGGTATCCCGATACCTTGTTCAATCTCGTTACCGGCAAGTCTCTTTACTCGTTCCGTAACACATCATCCCGTGATCAACTCCTTGGTCACATTGTGCACATTATGATGATGTCCTACCGAGTGGGCTCAGAGATACCTCTCCGTTTACACGGAGTGACAAATCCCAGTCTCGATTCATGCCAACCCAACAGACACTTTCGGAGATACCTGTAGTGCACCTTTATAGCCACCCAGTTACGTTGTGACGTTTGGTACACCCAAAGCATTCCTACGGTATCCGGGAGTTGCACAATCTCATGGTCTAAGGAAATGATACTTGACATTAGAAAAGCTCTGAGCAAACGAACTACACGATCTTGTGCTAGGCTTAGGATTGGGTCTTGTCCATCACATCATTCTCCTAATGATGTGATCCCGTTATCAACGACATCCAATGTCCATGGTCAAGAAACCGTAACCATCTATTGATCAACGAGCTAGTCAACTAGAGGCTTACTAGGGACATGGTGTTGTCTATGTATCCACACATGTATCTGAGTTTCCTATCAATACAATTCTAGCATGGATAATAAACGATTATCATGAACAAGGAAATATTATAATAACCAATTTATTATTGCCTCTAGGGCATATTTCCAATAGTCTCCCACTTGCACTAGAGTCAATAATCTAGTTCACATCACCACGTGATTAACACTCACCGGTCACATCACCATGTGACCAACATCCAAAGAGTTTACTAGAGTCAACAATCTAGTTCACATCTCTATGTGATTAACACTCAATGAGTTCTGATTTGATCATGTTATTCTTGTGAGAGAGGTTATTACTCAACGGGTCTGAACCTTTCAGATCCGTGTGTGCTTTATGAATATATATGTCATCTTTTGTTAATCAATCTTATGATTTTTCACACTGAAATGCAACTAAAGTGGTTTTTTATGATATCATATCAAATTGCTTTTCAGGGTCATATAGGTGCACAGCTAGACTTTACACAAGAGATGGATAAACTTCTATTTATTAACTTCTCTGTGTTGGAGCTACATCTCACATCAATGGAGCATGTTTCGGGAGGACTCGTGTCACACCTCCTCAAGATGCATCACGTTCAAACCGCTACACAAAGGCTTAACGTCAACCTATATTATTACTACGTGGCAATTCTTCACGCTAGCTCTTTGTATGTCTTACATGCGTAGTCTACTTTGTTCACTGCAATTTCTCAAGGCGGTCTTGAGAGAAGGCCCCAATTTTAGTCCCTCCGTTTTTATTTATTTTGCATATATATATATATATATATATATATATATATATATAAAAGTTTTGTGTCGGGTCAAACTTTCTTAACTTTTTTTTGGTAAATAGAAAAGAAGGGAGTGTAGCATAAGAAGACGCGTTGTAACACTTTTTTCATTTGTTCCAGGAGAGAAAAGCATGCGGAAATTGTCCTTGTGACGAACCTAAGAACCGGATAATCCAAAGTGTCTCAATGCCTCATGTTAAATAAGTGGAAATATGTGGCTTCAAAGGAGAGCATTGCCAGCTTGATTTGTTGACATTAATATGCAGATCTGCTCCAATACTTAAAACAATGACTGTGAAGTTGGCGAAAGGGGTTAATAGAGAGAACTTTCGAGGCGGCATCACAAAAATTTGCAATATTTTCTTAGCGTGCCCACGGTTAGCATGCTCCTAGATGCAAAAGCAATGGTTTCTGCGAGAGATGCAGCTATATTTTAAATCTTATTCCCACATTGTTTCTTCAAGATTCTGTAAAGCTATGTCAGTGCCTTTCATATTATTTTGATCTGCTCCGCTAGTTTGCCAGTGTCACGCTTTCATCTTTTTCCATAAAGGGCGATTTTATTAACTTAAAAATGTAGCATCAAGTGAATACAAAGCATTATAAGCAACACCCGGCCTCTGCATACAGCCGAACACCAAAAGTCTGACAATCAGAAGAAAACAAAAACCGACAAATCGGCAATAATAGAGTCCTACGGACCGACATTTTGATCTGCATAACTAGGTCACGCTTTCATCTGATGGAATGATTCATCTTTTTTTGGTTTTCATAGATTAAATTTAGCTGTAAACGCATACCGTAAGGTTGAGCTTAGTTGTAGAATAAGATGTTGTTTATCAGATTTTCTTATCGGATCAATAAACTTCCATCAGTTCTTGTATTTTTAGAACATCCATCAGCTATTGCTTTTTGTATGTGTGGGCTATCCCGCAGGGAGACATTGGCCAATTATAAGCCTGGGCTGTCCGGACCAGTTCCCAGCCAATCCATGGCAAGGTGCAGCCACCCGCGGCCGGAAGCGTCAAATCCGGTGGCGGCGGCAGCAGCCGCAGATCCACCGGTTCTGCGCCGGCGACGAGATGAGGAGGCACAAATCCAAGTGGTCAAGAATCGCGGCGGATCGTACGGAGCGTCAGCGGCGGTGCGTGGATGCCGACATGGGTGGAAGGGGTGGCGCCAGCGCAGATGCGGCGTGGGAGTGGAGCGGGGGAGGCAGCGGGGGAGAGGCGAGGCTTTTACTGAGCCGCCGAGTGGTGGAGTATATTTAAGGAAAGGATACGCTGCTGAGGATAATTTATATCCTCCGCTACGGCGGATTGGGGATCGGCTAGGTGCCGGCTAGAGGAGTAAGACCGAATGTTTACTCCTCTGACCGGTTATAGGGGATCGGTTGGAAATGGCCTTATAATGGCAATAGTGCGTAAATCAGGAAAGATGGCATTGGTGGGTAATTTATTCAGCCTCGAAGTTGATCTAGCGATCGTGGTTCTCTTATGTACTTACTACTTAGTTTACGATAGATAGATAGCTTGCATCAAAAAATATAAAAAATAATAAACTCATTAATGACGTATAAATACTCGTTGAACAAATTACAAATGCCCCTTCGCCGGGTCGGGCTTGAATACGAAGCAAGTGAATGCCGACTCGGCGAAATTCTCTGCTTGCCAATGAACCCACGAGCACCTCGGAAGGCGCTATACGATGGATCGCAGAGGGGACAAACTCTGAAACTACCTTATCCCTTCCCCCGAGCCGCTCCCGCGAGCAGACGGGGGAACCCGCGGTCGTCGCCTCCCACACCCTCTCCTCGGCCCTCCTCCCTCGCCGCCGCCTAGAGGAGTCGCTGGGCGAAGCCCGGCCGGCGCAGGCGGCGGTAGGGCCTCTCCTTTCCCCTCTGTGCGGAACCCCTAGCCGGTGCGGGGCGGCTGGCCGCCGGGGACGCTGAGCTATGGCGGGGCTCAGCGGTGCGGCATCGGGCTCGCGCGGGAGCTGTGGCTCCGTCCGGTGGTGGCGCAACCTCTCCAGGAGGCTTGGTTGCGGCGCGGTGGCTGCTGGGGCAGCGGCCCAAGGTGGTGATGGAGACATCCGCTTCGGGTGGTTCGCGGGTGACGGCCCGGTCAGATGCGACCGGATCTGCTGCCGGTGGCCTGTCCAGCGGCAAGGGCTAAGGCCAGCAGGGGCCACGGGCGACGGTACTGCCATGGGTCGTTTGGCGGTGCTGGTGGCGTGGCTGCGGTGGTGGAGGTGCGTGTGTGTCTTGCGTCTGGCTGGGCTCCTCTTCTTGGACGATGACGTGCGGCGTGGGAGGGCTGTCTGGGGCCCCTCCTTGGGGCGGTGGTGGCGGATCTACCATCCTTCTTTGGTGGACGGGCGGCTGTTGGTGGTCTCTCATCGGTCAGCACCAGTACCTATGTTGGAGGGACGCAGGGTGCTTTGGGGGGGGGGGAGGTTGGTAGGACGGATGGGTGGTTCCGACATGGTTGAGCTGCCCGTCACCGGCACATGGGGTGCCGGTCGTGGTCGTGTGCCGCTCCTCCCCCTTCCTCCTTCCCCGAGATGGTATTTTCTATTCGCTTTCCTGCAATGCTTGAGGCGGGACAGTCGCTGTCGGTTCCGACAGTGGTTGGGTTTGGTGGAGCTGTCCAAAGCTTCCCCTTTGATGGTCATAGGGCGTTCTGGGTGCAGGGCAGCGGCCCTGGAGGTGGGAGACGTGTTGGTCTTGGGCAGACTGCGCGGCTCGGGTGTGGGTAAGCAGACATGGCCGCTCGGGCGGCATGGTTGCAGGTGGTTGTCAGAGAGGGGTTGCATCGAAGGGGTCAGAGCAACGGGGTTCATCACCTGCCTGGTTCTTGGACTAGCCGACGGTGGCGGCGACTACGGTCGTTGTTTCCTCCTTGCAGGCTTCATCGCAGTGCTTCTACTCCCTTCGTGTTATTCCGAGTGAAAGCTTGATCTACGAGGATCGGACAGTGGCGGCTATCCCTGGTCGTGCCATTCTTGGAGGCACCGTTTTGGAGTCCCCGCTCCGACATTGGCCGTATCACCTCTCCTCGGGGGATCGCACTTGTGGTGGTCTCCGTCGGCTCAAAGTGGTTCTTCTTTGCTTATTTGTAGTGTGCTTCGTAGTCGTTGGGGTAGTGTGTCTGTCTCCGGCACCCTTGTATCTTGCCTTGGGTGTGTGTTGGTGTGGTGGTGACGTGTGTTTGTATCAGTGTTCTCAGATGTTGTGGTGTTGGTTGCTTTATATATATATATATATATATATATATATATATATATATATATACACACACACACACACACACCCTTTTTCGTCGAAGGCGCTATACAAGGCAAGTTTTCTCCAACGCTGCATACAAGGAAGCCATATCTTTACGTAGATAAGAGCTCCCGGTTGGTGTAATTTCTTGCCGCGTGCGATCAGGGTTTTCTTGCACAAGTCTTACCATATGAGCAGCTATAAAGATGACACCCTGGGTCCCGAGCACACAAGTTTGGCCATTTCCCACGATTAAGTGACACAACAGAAAAATAGGCAGGGGGGGTTACTGTCCGTCCCTCTGGTGACGGTTTGGGTTCGCTCCGATGTTTCAGGAGCGACTAGGGTTTCTCGGTCTACCAGCGATCCCGTCGTCGAACCAAATCAATCTTCATGATCAAGATTGGTGTGCGATCTGTTCCAGTCCTGATCCCGACCAGCGTCGCAGTCTTCGGTGTGCTCCCTAGGGCGCGCCGCCGGAATACACATAAAACCCTAGGAGGTGGAGGGGGCGGGTGAGATTGTGGAGGTCCATGGAAGGAGTTGCAGGGATGATGAAGGGGCTCGAGCTCTCGGAGGAGGAGAGGAAGGGGGTGAAGATCCGGATCCCAGAGCAGGAGAAGGCTAAGATGATGGAGGTGCAAGCGGTGGGAAAGGTTCTGTCGGACAAACAGGTGCATCAGGATGCGATCTCACTTTCGCTGGGGCGGGTGTGGTTCCCGATCAAGGGGACAGACTGTAAGGAGGTGGGCGAAAATATGTCCTTGTTCACCTTCAATCAAGATTCAGGGAAGAGGAAGGCTCTTGAGGATGGGCCATGGATGTTTGATAAAGACCTGGTGGTGGTGGAGGATTATGTGCCAAGTAGGAGAATGGAGGATTATGCGTTCAACAACATCCCGGTCTGGGTGCGCGTACTTGGTCTCCCTCTAGGTATGATGAGTGAGGACTTGACAGAGGCGATCGGTAATACCATTGGGAGTTTTGTGGAGGCCGACACAGGTAGAGATGGGAAGGCTGTGGGGATGTTCATGAGGGTGAAGGTTAGGATGTGCATTGAAAAACCGGTCATGAGAGGATTTACTCTTGAAGATGATGATGTGGAGGGAGAGGCTCGACAGAAGAAGAAGAAGGGCAAGGCTGGGGAGGAGGAGGAGGAGGAGGAAGGAAGATGGTGCAGATTTGAGTATGAGTTCCTCCCGGATTTCTGTTATACGTGCGGCATCATTGATCATGGCGAGAAGGATTGTGCGAAGAAGCTTAAGAGGGGGGAGGAGGCTCAATTTGGTAGGTGGCTCAAGGTAGATATGGGACAGAGGAGGAGAGGTTCTGATGATGGTGCTTGGAAGAGTGGAAGCCGGTTGCTGGGAGGGTCCAGATTCTTTGGGCAGGGGAGAGATAGTACCAGATCGGGCAGTGGCAGCGACAGCCTTAACTGGCGCAAGGATAGCTCTAGGGGGAGTGTAGAGCGGTTGTGAAGGAGGATAAGGGTGAGGAGGTGACTAGCCTGGCGAAAAGCATCCAGGAGGCTGGTAGAGGGGGTAACCCAAAGAAGTTGCTGCTCGGGTGGGATGGGGTTAAGACGACCAAAGGGGAAGCAGAGACAAAGGAGAAGGGGCTATAGCCACCAAGTTCAGAAAATCTTATTCCATCTCAGCAGCTCATACAGATTGACCCTCCTTCACTGGCCGAGCAGAATCAGCAAGCTGAGGTGACTGAAGGCAGGGGGTTTGGGGAGCAAAGTGATGGTGTTACAGAGTGAGAAGGAGCACACTAGAAGGAAGTTTAAGAGGAAACCTAGGGAGCATGGCACACCATCTGGAGATCTGAAGTGCCAGGATGTGCTTGGGTCAAAACGGGGCCGCGAGGGGCCGGGAGGAGGATGAAAGCGATGGAAAGAGAGGCAAATTGGAATTGCAGGAGGGAGACCAAGCCGTAGAAAGGGAGGGTGTACCGACAAGTAATGCATATATATCGCCGGGCTGCAGGAGCAGTCCCGCCGGGCCCAATGAAAATTATAAGTTGGAACTGTCGGGGGCTCGGAAACGGCCCGGCAGTTCGTAGCCTCCTCGACTTGGGGAGGACGGAAGAGCCCGATATTATGTTTCTGGCTGAGACTAAGATGACGGAGGAGTTGGGCAGGTTTCGGTGGTTGTTGGGGTTCGCCAACATGGTGGCTTGGGACTCGGATGGCAGGAGTAGGGGTATTGCTTTGTTTTGGAAGCAAGTGGTGGATGTGTCCTTGAGGTCGTATGGGAGGAGGCATATAGATGTAGACGTTGCTCGAGAGAATGGGGGTGTATGGAGGTTGACCGGGCTGTATGTTGAGTCGGTGATGGAAAGGAAGCAGGAGACTTGGAGAACTCTTCGAATCCTTGGGCAACAACACCAATAGGGCCGGCCTTGGCTTTGTTTGGGGGACTTCAATGAAATCCTCTCCTGTGATGAAAAGCTTGGAGGGGTGGCTCGACCCCAAAGGCTCATGGATAGCTTCAGAACAACTCTTGAGGGATGTGATCTTGCTGACATTGGCTTTACGGGCGACAAATTCACATGGAGGAATCATAGTCATG
>NC_057805.1:512040478-512061017 GCF_018294505.1 Triticum aestivum | reverse complement strand
ATATAGATACACACACACACACGAGAGGCTGGATAGAGCTGCTGCCAATGACAAGTGGTGTGAGGAGTTCCCAGAGTTCGTAGTCATCAATGGCAGGCCACACCACTCGGATCATTGGGCAGTCATAGTGTTGACAAAGGATGAAGGAGTAGGAGGCCCTAGGGGAGACCGTGGATTCCGGTTTGAATCCTGGTGGCTCAAAGAGGAAGGGTGCAGTGAGATTATCAAGGATGAGTGGGAGAAGGGGTGGATGGAAGGCGCGGGAGATGTTGCCAGGTGATGCGGAAAGTAGCCGGGGGTGTGCAAAGATGGAGCAAGGAATTTGTCGGTGAGCTAGAGGAGAAGCTTAAGAAGGCCCGGGGTGACCTGGAGAAGTGCATGAGAGAGCCCATCTCAAACCCGAAAATAAGAGAGGAGGCGAGATTGCGGTGCCTAGTTGAGGAACTGGAGGAGAAGAAAAATATTAAGATGAAGCAACGATCACACGTAACGTGGTTAAAAGAAGGGAGTAGGAACAACAATACCCGCTATTACACGGCTGTTTCTTCGGGCCGCAAGAAGGCTAACCAAGTGAAGATGCTCCGGAAGGAAGACGGGTCGGTGGTGAAGGTGGGGGAGGAAATGACTAATTATGTCTGCTCGTTTTTTCAGGACCTATTCTCTTCTTCAGCGGGTGACCGTTTAAATGAGCCTATCAGTAAAGTCCAGCCGCGCATAACTGCAGCCATGCATACTGTTCTTGATGCTGAATTCATCAGGGAGGAAGTTAAGGATGCTCTTGATCACATTGGGGACCTAAAGACGCCAGGACCTGATGGAGTGCCCTCTATTGTCTACAAACGTCATTGGCAATTCATGGGTGACCGGGTGGTGGAAGAGGTACTTTAGGTACTGAATGGGGGTATGCTTCCTGAGGATTGGAACGACACGCTTGTAGTGCTGATCCCAAAAGTGAAAAACCCCTGTAGAATCAAGGATCTACGTCCCACCAGTTTGTGCAATGTTGTCTACAAGTTGGTGTCCAAGGTTCTTGCCAACCGCATTAAGATGATCTTACCGGAGATCATATCTGACAACCAAAGTGCGTTTGTTCCGGGACGGCTTATAACCGACAACGCACTTATTGCCTATGAGCTGACAAACTTTCTCATGAACAAGAGAACCGGGGAGGGCTACATGGCAGTTAAGGCTGACATGAGCAAAGCGTACGACAGGGTTGAGTGGAATTTCTTGGAAGCAATGTTAAGGAAAATTGGGTTCAGACAAAGCTGGGTTGATCTTATAGTGAAGTGTATTGCCACTCTTAGATACCGGATCAAGATCAATGGGGTGCTCACGGATCATTTCCGTCCTTTCAGGGGTCTACGGCAAGGAGATCCCATTTCCCCATACCTCTTTGTGATATGTGCAGAGGGACTTTCAGCACTCCTACATAATGCAGCAGCACAGGGCAGTTTGACTGGTGTTAAAATTTGCCCTACAGCCCCGGTTGTCTCCCACCTGTTCTTTGCAGACGACTCACTAATGTTGTTGAAGGCAAATCAACAAGAAGCGACCGGGCTCAAGGAAGTGCTCGACTTGTATAAGAGCTGCTCCAGCCAGTGCATCAATATCGAGAAATCTGCTCTCCTATTCAGTCCTAATACGCTGGCTACGGCTCGAGCGGAGGTGAAGGACGCTCTAAAAATCCAAAGTGAGAACTAGAATGATAAGTACCTTGGATTAACCGTGCATGTTGGCAGGTCTAAACGCAAAGCGTTTGCATATATCAAAGGTGTCGTTGCTGGCAGAGTGGATGGATGGCAGGAAAGGCTAATTGCAAAAGTGGGTAAGGAGTTGCTGGTGAAAGCAGTTGCCCAAGCGATCCCTACGTATCCAATGTCCTGCTTCTACCTGACTAAAACTCTTTGCGAAGAAATCAGCTCACTTATCGGCAATTATTGGTGGACTCGGCAAGATAAGGACAACACGATGCATTGGATTAGTTGGGATAAGTTAACCATGCCCAAAGCACATGCCGGGCTTGGTTTCAGGGATATGCATAGCTTCAATGTGGCTATGTTATCTCGTCAGATATGGCGGCTAATTCAGTGCCCAGAGAGCTTGTGTGCACAGGTTCTGAAAGCCCGCTATTTCCCGAACACCCATGTGATGGAAGCCTCGCCGAGGGACGGCATATCTTACACTTGGAGAAGCCTTCTGCATGGGCTTGAGCTGTTCAAACAGGGCTATATATGGCGTATTGGTGATGGCTCCAATGTTCGGATGTGGACTGACCCATGGATCCACAAGGCATGGTCACGCCAAGTTATCACTCCTCGGGGGAGCAACTTACTCGGGCTTGTATCTGACCTTATATCCCCAATCACTGGACTGTGGGATGAGCAGCTTATACGGGAAACTTTTTTGGCCAGATGATGCTCACCACATACTGCAGATTCCATTGCGCGAGGGAGTCACCGATTTTATTGCTTGGCACTTTTACAATAAAGGGGAACACTCGGTGAAAAGTGCCTATAATTAAGCTTCATGTGCAGCTAGGTAAGCAAGCTAGAAATGGAGTGCTGGGAAGTAGCTCGGGTGTTGCTAGAAATCTGAATGATTGTGCTGATGACTCCTGGAAGCGGCTATGGAAGCTACCATGTCCCAAGAACATACAAATTTTTGCGTGGCGGCTGAGGCATGAATCACTGGCTCTCCGGACGAATGTGGCGAGGATGGGGGTGCCTATAACGGATACTAAATGTCTCTTCTGCGGTCGGGCTGATGAGGACGGAGCGCATCTGTTCATCAAGTGCAAATCTATCAAACCAGTGTGGCGGGAACTCGGACTGGAGAGGGAACGGGTCCAGCTTGAGATCATTATGTCCGTGCATGTGATGCCCGACTTTTTTGGGGGGCTAGATGAACAAATTCGTGTTCTGATTTTGACCTCATGGTGGATGTGGTGGCATAACAGAAACAAATTGCGGGAGGGGGAGCTCCCTATGACGGCCAGCGAGGTAGCGCGTCGTGCACGAGCCCATGTGTTTCAATATGCTGAGGCTTTTGCATCCTCACCCAAGACCAAGTGTGGTACGAGCAGATGGAAGCCGCCGGAAACTGATGTGATTAAGATCAATGTAGATGGGGCCTTCACACCGGGTGAATCATACGCAGGCTGAGGCGCGGTGGCAAGAGATGAGTTGGGTCATATTGTGGGCGCTCGTGCAGGCCGGCAGGATCATGTCACCGACGCTTTTGGTGCTTAAGCTTGTGCGATGTTGTAGGCCATCTCGCTCGCTGCCGATCTGGGATTGCTACGGGTGGCCTTTGAAACTGATTCCCAACTTCTGACGGACGCCCTAGACCTCCGCAGGGTGGACTCGTCGGCTTATGCAGCAGTGATTGAGGATTCCAAGTTCCAACTGAAGGTGTGGTTCTCGCACCAAAGTGTTAGGGCATGTAGCCGCAATGTAAACACAGTAGCGCATGAGCTAGCTAAGATTGGTTGCATGTGTTTACCAAACCACTTCATCGAGTGGGAGTCTGATGTACCGCCCATGTGGCCGTTTGTGCTATGGGTGATTTACCCAAGCACAGTTGAGTAATATAAGCAATGATTGCCCTAAAAACCAGAAAAATAGGGGGGGGGGGAGGCAAAGTTTGCGTCTCCTTCACTCTTCATGCATGCGTCCGACGCGGCGTCCTCAAGGTGGAGGGCAGCAAGTTCCTGATCCGGGCTTGGAACGAAGACGACCACGCCGCTCTCCTCAAGCTGACCCTGCACGTCAGGGTGGTGGTCGAGCACCTCCCCATGCAGCTCTGGACTCTCGAAGGCGCCGAGGAGGCGTTCGGCGACTGCTCCCGCGTCGACCGCCTGGACAGCCGCACCATCGCCCGCGACAACACCAGGCTGTTCTCCTTCTGGGCCTGGGTGTGGGACGCTGCCCACATCCCGACGAAGCGTGCCCTCTGGGTGCTCAACCGCGGCGCGGGACGGGTCGACGAGGTGCTGGGGTTCGCTCCCCCGGACTGCAACGCGCCACTGCCGCCGGGCGTGCGCCACTACGATCTGCTCGTACACGTCGACCGCGTCGAAGACTGGGCTCCACTTTCCTCCGACCGCTCCTCTCACTCCGCGCAGAGCGGGATCCCTTCCTCGGAGTCGGAGGACGGCCGCCCGCTGCCTCAGATCGAGTCGGGGACGTGGGCGGAAGGCACGGAGGACGGCCAGAGCCAACCCCGCCGGCTTGCCCCGCGGGTTTCCGCCTCGGGCTGCCACGGCGCTCCTCACGGCGCGTGCCGGGACCATGAAGACGAAGACGGCAGCGGCAACGGAAACGGCAGCCGTGGCCGCCGCTCCTGGAAGGACACGCTGCTCGGGCGCGGCAAGGACAAGGGCCCCGTCGTCGCGGAGGCGCGGCGCAGGCGGAGCAGAACTCCTTCAAGCGGCAGGAGGGAGCATCGGGCCAGGGGACGCTCCACGCAGCGCCAGCCTTCCGGCTCTGCAAGCCCCCCCCCCCATCGGTGATCACTGCCTCCCCTCCTCTCCCGCTGCTCTGCCGCGTCTCCACCACCCCGCCCGCCCCTGCGTCGCCCGGCCCCGGAGGTCGACCCCATCCTTGCCTCGTTCTTCTCCGACAGGGAAAGGGCTGTCTCCCCACCACCCAGAACCGATGTGATGCAGCAGGAGTTCGAGCGTGCCACGATGGACGCGCTGTCCAAGCCCCTGGAGTTTGCGGGTGATCGCGTTCTGGGGCCTGAGCTCGGCGAGGTCCATGACCGTGCTCTGGGCCCCGACCTGCTGATGCGCTGTCGTGCTGTCCCAGCAGCGGCAAACGTCGAGCTCCAGGTGGGAGCGGTGACCCAACAGGTTGATCACCTGCAGTTGGCCGAGCGTGAGAAGGGCGAGGAGGGCCTGATCATGAAGCTGTTCAAGAAACCACCCCAGGCAATCCTCCCCTCCCCCGCAGTGGCCCCCAAGCGGTCCTCGGCCCCACCAAAGACGCGTTCCTCCTCAACTCCGGCAAGACAGAGCGCCCGTCAAGCTGCCACGAACAACGCGGTGCCTGTGTCCAAGCGGGGCACCCTGCGGCTGATCCAGGAGCTGGGCGGCCTTGGCCCCAAGGACAAGTTCACGGAAAAGGTGGCCGCGGCACTGGCTAAGAAGTTCAACGAGCCCCTCTTCAAACGCGACATCCTGGGCATTGCAAAGCTCACCGACATGGACCCGGAGGCGCTCAAGATCGCTGCCGGCATGGCCGGCCCTGACGGTGCTGCCGATGCGGCTGCTATGTGATGTTTCTAGTCCATTCCTGTAGTAGTCTCCGTCGGCGGCCAGCCTTAAGTTGGTCTGAGTTAGTATTGGTGTCTATGTTAGTCTTCCTGGTAGAGTGGGTTAGGTCCTGCCGTCGTCGGGGTTTTGGGCCTGTTGGTGGCCGGCGACGCCCTGTGGACGGCTTGGTGGTGTGTTGTACCTTTGCATGTTCTTCCTGCAGTAGTATCTGTAGTCGACGGAGAAGTTTCAGGTGTCCCCATGTATGAAAACAACTGTGCCATGATGTGCTGGAATGTGCGGGGTCTGAACTCGCCGGCGAAGAGGGAGGTGATCAGAGAGGTAGCAGACGAGCATAGGCTAGCCATTCTCTGCTTGCAAGAAACCAAGCTTGAAACCCGGACGCCCCAGTTGGCCCGCGACGTAGGTGGTAGGAGGTTAGATGGCTGCAGGGTGCTGCCAGCGATGGGTACCAGAGGGGGCCTCGCCATCTTTTGGGACAAGAAGGTGTTGCTGGTCGACTCCCACGCGCTAGGGCAGTTCTCCATCACCGTTTCTGTTCGTGACATCGCCTCCTCGACCACGTTCTGGCTCACAAACGTCTACGGCCCAACCGACGACAACCTGAAGGATGCTTTTCTAGCCAAGATAGCCGCCGCAGCCCCGCCGCTAGGTCAGCCTTGGCTTCTGATGGGCGACTTCAACATCATATATCAGGCCAGTGACAAGAGCAATCTTAATATAAATAGAAGGATCATGGGTAGATTTAGGAGAGCCATCGACTTCGCGGGTCTGCGCGAGATAAAGTGCAAAAATAGAAAGTTTACGTGGAGTAACGAGCGGGAGCTTCCAACTTTCTGTAGCATAGACAAAATCTTCTGCAACAACGACTGGGAGTCGCTCTTCCCCTCCTTCATGCTGATGGCGGCTTCAACTTCCTGCTCCGACCACTGTCTGTTGCTGCTAGCTAGTGCCGCTGCCCCGCCGAGACGTGCCCGCTTCCGCTTCGAGAGTTTCTGGGTGCGTTTTCCGCATTTTCAAGAAACCGTCCGCCAGGCCTGGGAGAGGCCTGTTGATCACACCTGCCCAATTGTCAGAATTAAGGTGAAACTGCAGAGAACAGCGAAGGATCTGCTGATTTGGAGTAAGCAGCTGTTCGGGGGGGGGGCGAAGCTCAAACTTCAGATTGCCAATGATGTTATTCTGCGGCTAGATACAGCCAGGAGCAGCGCCTCCTGTCCCCCGCTGAATTTCAGTTACGCAAACAGCTGAAACTCCAGGTCTTGGGGCTGGCGGCGATTGAGCGGGCAAGGAGGAGGCAGGCATCACGCGTGCTCTGGCTGAAGGCGGGCGATGCCAGCACGCGGTTCTTCCACGCAGAGATCTGCTCTTGGAGAAGGCGCAATTTCATTCATTCACTCACCACGGCCAGCCGCACTGCTACTGCTCACGAGGACAAGGCCAACATTATCCATGATCACTTCAGTTCCCTCCTTGGATCCAGTCTTCAGCGCAGCTGCACGTTCAACTGGGAAGAACTGCACCTGCCCACTGTGGATTCCCGAGGCCTCGACGCTCCATTCACAGAAGCAGAAGTGTGGGCTGCGATCTGTGCTACCCCGACGGAAAAGGCGCCGGGCCCGGATGGCTTCTCAGGCGGCTTTTTCAAGGCGTGCTGGCAAACAATCAAGCCCGATATCATGGCCGTGTTCAATCACTTTCACTCCATGGCAGCAACAAATTTTGAGGAGATCAACGGCGCTCTCATCGCCCTGTTGCCAAAGAAGGATGGGGCAACTGAGGTGGGGCATTTCAGGCCCATAAGCCTCATTCACTCGATCGCCAAGCTGATTGCTAAGGTTCTGTCCATTCGACTGGCTAGTGTCATTGCACCAATCATATCTCCGGCCCAGAGTGCGTTTCAAAGATCCAAGTGCATCCATGACAGTTTTCTGTTCGTGCAAAATTCTGTTCGTTCTCTGCATAGAAAAGGGAGGAGGGCCCTGTTGTTCAAGTTAGACTTCGCAAAAGCTTTTGATTCCATCTCATGGGAGTACTTATTGGAGCTATTGGGAAGGCTGGGGTTTAGCAACCGCTGGCAGGAATGGATTGCTGTCCTGCTTTCTTCATCAACGTCTGAATGCATGCTCAATGGGGTCTCGGGGAATCGCATCAAGCATCGAAGAGGGCTACGTCAAGGAGACCCCCTGTCCCCTCTGCTGTTCATATAAGCGATTGACCAGCTGCATCGTATCCTTCAAGCTGCCACGGAAAATGGTCTGCTTGCGCCCCTCCCCGACAAGCTCAGCAGCACCCGGGTAAGCCTTTATGCAGATGACGCTGTGATTTTCGCCAACCCTGACAAAGAGGAGGTCGAGGCGCTCATGAAGATCCTAAAACTATTTGGGGAGGCCACGGGGCTAACGATCAACCAGGAGAAATCTACGGTTTCAGCGATCCGATGCACTGATCTGAACCTGGCAGAAATCCTTCAGAGTTTCGGTGGCAAGTAGGTGGGCTTCGCCCTAACATATCTAGGGCTGCCAATCACCTTGGGGCGGTTAAGGATGGTGCAACTTCAATTTGTCCTGGATAGAATCAGAACCCGCCTCGCAGGATGCAAGGGCAAGCTCCTGACGCTGGCCGGCCGGCGCGTTCTGGTCAAGTGTGTTCTGTCGGCCATGCCCACCTTCGCAAGCACCATCCTGTGAGCTCCAAAGAAGTTCTTCGCTGAAGTAGACAAGATCCGTCGCAAATTTCTGTGGGCACATGAGAAGGAAATCACCAGCGGCACTTGCAAGGTGAATTGGCACCGCGTGTGCTCTCCGACTAACTCCGGGGGCCTAGGTCTCCACAACCTCGAAAAGTTCAGCAGAGTGCTCCGCCTACGCTGGCTCTGGCTTGCCTGGACAAGCCCGGAGAGTCCATGGGTGGGCACGGATCCCCCTTGCGACGACGCTGACCGACGGCTCTTCGAGGATTGCACCAAGGTCTCGGTGCACGACGGGAAGCGGGCAATATTCTGGCGCTCAAACTAGCTGCCTGGGGGGCCGCTCTACAGGCGTTTTCCCGCGCTATATCTTCATGCAAGGAGGAAGAATCGGTCGGTGGCCGAGGCCCTGTCTGGCGACCGGTGGATTGCTGATCTTCAGCACGGCAACCGCGCTGACCTGGTGGTAGATTTCGTTGGCCTGTGGCGCGTCCTTGGATCGGCCGACATCACGTCGGTGCAAGGGGTCCCGGACGTCATCAGATGGACGGCGTCCAACTCCGGCGTGTACACCACGTCCTTGGCTTACCTGGCTCAATGCGACACCTCAAGAAGGCCGGGCTTCACCAAACTCTTCTGGAAGACGTGGGCGCCGGCGAAAACGAAGATGTTTTCCTGGCTGCTCCACCAGGATCGGCTATGGTGCAACGATAGATTGCAACGACGAGGATGGCCCAACAACTACTTCTGCGGCCTGTGTGCAAGGCATCTGGAGTCCTCCCAGCATTTGTTCTGGGAATGTACCGTCTCCAGAGCGGTTTGGCTGGCTGCGGCTGCATGACACGGCTGCGACGCGCTCCATCCGGGCACCTGGAGACCAAACATCAACACCACTGCCTTGGTGAGAGACATCATCGCAAAAACTCCGAGCGAGGCACGGAGGGGGATTAAGTCGATGATTGTGCTGATCACTTGGGAGATCTGGCAGGAGCGAAATGAGGCAACTTTCAGAGGCAAGTGCCCTTCAGCTATTTTCATCCTCGCTGCAGTCCGGCGCGCTCTGGACCAATGGAGAGTGGCCGGAGCGAAGCATCTCATGAGCCCCTTCGGGGACAGTCGGGAAATTATAGCCTAAGGATCTTTTCTTAGGCCCTCTGCTGGCTCCCTTAGCACAGCAAGGCCGTTTTATTTTTCTCTTTCATGGGCTCTACTCTAGCCACCCACCTGATCGCTTGATCATCATGTTTTCCCGCCTACTTCCTTCTAAATCAATGAAACGCCAGCAGTGCTGGATCTTCAAAAAAAAACTCTTCATGCATGCGCAGCAGGTACATGTATCTGACTTCGTATTGGTTGTTTTTCCTGTCATCAGGAGAACATGGGACACTGTGAGAAGCCCAAGAGGTCTCGGGGAAGACGAGACGCCGAAGCCTCGACAAGCAGCATTAGGAACGGCAAAGGCGGCTCGATTCCTCCGCCGCCGCCACCAGGCAAGTTGAGAAGTAGCTCTAATGGCGTGGAGTATACACGCCTGACGCCTCCGTCGTCGAGTGCTTCGCCACTCATTCCACAGTCGCATAATACGGCGCCGGCACTACCCAGCCGCAGCTCCAAGAATCCTGACGAACCGTTGACGCTGACGCTTCGCCACTACAGAACCTGAAGGTAAAAAGAAACAGTAATGAAAACAATAAAGAAAAAGAGTTTGTTTCTTTTTTCTTTACTCCTGCGTATATCTTGTATGCGTGCAGGACAAGCTTGAAGATGTTTTGCTCGCATGTGTCTCCAAGCCGTGGCGTGGAGCAATTGGCCGAGTGATTCTTTAACTGTCGCCGGGAGTGATCTTGGTGCTAACTCAGCTTCTCCGGTGCCAAAGCCCGCGTCCCTGGCGATGTTGACCGGCACGACTGAAGTGGACAAAAAAGAGGTCAAACGACGACGATTTTGGGGTGACTGTGAAGTGGCCAAAGTCATGTGCTGCCAGTATGTGCATACGACTCCTACCAGTTTGCACTTAAGATGCTTTATGGACTCCTCGAGCAATGCGACTAACCTGAAAGGCTTCTATTTCCATAAGGCAAAAGAGCTCCGACCATTACTCCTGAAGCACCAGAGTATCCTCGCTAGAGAAAGTGTTCTACTTGAGAAGCTCAAAGTCACTCCACTTGATAACACCTCGACACAAGCCTTTTCCTCCCGCCCAAAAAAGCAGCAAAATACATATCGATAGGGCCCATAGACAGACAAGAGGCACTGAGGGAGAAGCCGATCAATGAGGAGCAAACGATAGCTACCATCGTAGAGTTCGTGATGAGTATTTGGAAGATCCGGTATGGGAATGAGGTCCCACCAGATCTAGAGGTATTGATTCTCCACCT
Source organism: Triticum aestivum (assembly GCF_018294505.1). NCBI lineage: Eukaryota > Viridiplantae > Streptophyta > Magnoliopsida > Poales > Poaceae > Triticum > Triticum aestivum. The sequence goes on along the minus strand of NC_057805.1, from coordinate 512,050,672 downwards.
GGAGGCAGTGGTGGCTCGCCTGATAGGAAGGGGTAATCCTGCTGCCTCGCTCACAACAGCACCCACACTGGCACAAGTGTCATCACTGTTGGAGAAAGCTTGATACAGCATGTGCAGAGATCACCCAAGGATTTCAATGTCTCGAGAAAGAAGGTCCGTGCCTAGAGGAACTCCTTGCTGACCTTGCCTCCATTTTCAACCAACAAACGAAGCCACTGATGTTCACCGGCAAGCCTCCGATGTTCTTTAGCCAGATTCTTTTGTTTGTTGTAGATGGAGGCAAGGTCGGCGAAGCGTCCCTCTAGGTGCGGCCCTCCTTTCTCGAGGCGACCAAGTCCGTGGGCGATCTTCGCTAAGGTTGTATCGAGCTTCTCCAGTAGGGATGACAGTTGCGTCGTATCAGATGTTGTTGTGAGGGAGGCAGCAAGACCACCCCTTCCTCCCAGCCGAGCCAGCACTGCCTCGAGGTGGCGAATCAGTACCTCTACGTCTGGCGGGATCTTGTTAACGTACCAGATATTCCAAATACTCATAGTGGACTCTATCTTATGGCTTGCTCCTGATTGATGGGCTGCTCCCTCAGCGCCTCTTGTATGTCTTTGAGCCCTATCATCAAGATGTATTTTTCTACTTTTTCAGGCGGGAGGACAAGGCTTGGCATCGAGACGTTATCAGCTGGAAGGACTTTGAGCTTCTCAAGTAGAACGCTTTCTCCGGCGAGGATACTCTAGTGCTTCTCGAGTAATGCCCTAAGCTCCTCAGCGGATTAGAAGCCTTCCAGGTTAGTCGCATTGCTCACGACATATAAAACAGGAGGAGTCGCGAAAGCTTCTTAAAAATAGTGCAAGCTGGTAGGAGTAATACACGTACCGGCTACAGACGACTTTGGCCTCTTCACGGTCACCCCAACATCCTCGTCGTTCGATCGCTTTTTGTCTGTTTTGGTCATGACGATGAACGTCGCCAGGGACGTGGGCTTTGGCATCAGACATGCGACTTAGCACCAAGATCACTCACGATGATAGTTGAAGAATTTGCTGCCAAATCATTCGCCGACAGGGAAGTGTGCTTCGTCATCGAACTGGACCCGGCCAAGGCACGCGGATTTAGTGGCCATGTCTTCTCAGGCCATGCCTACTAGGGCCAATAGCTCCTGTGCGACGTTTTTGAGGTGAATTGGCAAGAGTGCGACGTTGTTCGAGCGAATGGCTGTGGTGCGACACATTTGAACGTGTAAATAGCCCAGGGCCACATGGGGTGTTAAATGTGGTTAAATTGGTCGTCAACCAAGCCCGCCCGTTTATGTTAGGACATGTGGGTCCAACTTAATTGTTCCTCAAAACAGCTGACCGTGCCCTGCCGCCCGACCGTGCCGGGCCCGCCACTCTGCCCCCCTTCTTCTCCGGTGGCGGCGGATCTTGCGTTCTCGGTGGCGGCGGCGGAGCCCTCGTTCTCAACGGCAGCGGAGCCTTCATCATAAGAAAATGGTGAGTGAATTCAAACCCTAGTCGCCCTCCCGTTCCTCTCTCGGGCCCGTAGATCTCAGCTCGTTTCCTCTGTTTTCGCTTGCGGAATCGATAGGTTGTGAGCGGAGCCCGTGGGCATACTGAGATGAAGCCGCCAGATTCAACTTCGAATAGGTAATGCGCCTCTCTCCGATCCAACTTTGCATGCAATTAGGGGGTGGCCTCGTCTGCTCTTTCTCACGGGCTCACACTGTCCGCCACTGACAGAGGGGATGCTGCCGCTCGGACCTTCGAATTGATAGTCAATTTCTTTCCATCAAAGGCAAAATTAGTTGATGGTAGCATACAGAACATTGAGAGAGACACAATTGTTAAATGGGAGGTTGAGTTTACAGAGATTGATTCACAAGTTCTACAGAACATGGGAGAGACGACAGTGAAGAAATGGGTGGAAAAAATTGGGGAGAATATTGTTTGGGGTCCAGGGCAGAAGTATCACTGTTGCGGTTTGATGATTGGAAAGGAGAGTATGTGAAAATAGAAGATGGTGAACAGATTGTTGAAGAAATCGATCGGCAAAACGGCTGGACAAGCAAACGGGCTAATTTTTTTGCTGAGCTCGTTGATCTGAATATTTTTTTGAAGGTTGGATATGTGCCATCACAATTGGCTGCGCAGATGGTAGATGATGATTGGGCTACACAGAGGCCATTGATTCCCATGTGTACTGAACTTATAGTAATAGCCGAAGAGGGACAGGTGACTGGAACTGAAACTGAAACTGCAGCAACTGTTGATTGGAATGTAGTTGAATTAGATGAGCCTACTGATTTGGTCATTGCACGAATGCGTGACATTGAGATGGCCAAACTTTTTGGCATTCCAGTCGATGACAGAGATAAGCAGGAGAGGGGCGAATCTAGTTTGCCTGCTAATGCTGATGAAGAAGTAGATGGACAGTTGATGGAACAAGCTGCAGATGAAGTAGATGATGCACATGATGATGAGCTGGCGCATGTGTATGACAAAGAAAACCCTGTCATTGAAGTAGGCAAGTTGTTCCCAAGCATGAAGGAGTTTAGGATGTGTTTCAAGACTTATGCAGTGAAACATGAGTTTGATGCCAAGACTGTTTGGACTGATAGAAAGAAGTTTTATGCGAGGTGCAGAGGATTTGATGGTAGTGTGAAGCCTTGCAAGTGGTACATATCTGCTAGCCTGCAAGCTGATGGAAGTACTGTCAGGGTTAACCAAATCCCCAATCAACATACTTGTATTACAAGTTCACAGAGAGTATCAACCATGACATCGCAACTTTGGGTTGCAGAAAAGATCACCCCAATTTTAGCCAAAACACCAAACACTACTGCCAAGAAACTCAAAGTAGACTTGGAAAAGATGTACCCCATTAAACTGAAATATACCACAGTGTGGAAGGCAAAACAAAGGGCAATGAAAAATTTATATGGTGATTGGGCAAATACATTTAGGATGCTTTACAACTTCAAAGCAGAGGTGGAAAAGAGGTCACCTGGCAGTGTTGTGGAGATAGATACAGAGGTATCAGCCAAAGGTGAAGTCAGGTTTTCCAAGTTTTTTATGGCTTTGAAGCCTTGCATCGATGGGTTCAAAGCAGGGTGCCGTCCATATTTGAGCATAGACTCATCATTTTTGACAGGCAAGTGGAATGGTCAGTTGGCAGCATGCAATGCTCTAGATGGACACAACTGGATGTTTCCTATTGCTGTTGGCTTGTTTCAGTCAGAAACAGAGGCTTCATGGACATGGTTCATGATCCAGTTCAAAAGATGCCTAGGGCCAGTGTCACCTTTGGCTATACACACAGATGCATGTAAGGGGCTTGAAAATTCAGTGAAAAATGTTTTCCCACATGCTGAGCAGAGGGAGTGCTTCGGTCATTTGTGGATGAATTTGATCAAAAAAATTTAGAGGGGAAGAATTTGGGCGCATGTGGCCAGCAGCAAGATCTTACACTAGACAAACACACAAATATCATCTTGATAAGATAATGGCAGCATGTGATGAGTTTGGTCCATGGCTGAACACCTACCATTCTTTGTTATGGTACATGTCAGCATTCAACACTGCCATCAAGTGTGACCACATCAACAACAATTTGGCAGAGAGTTTCAACAACAAGGTGAAGGAGTTAAAAGATTTGCATGTGCATGACATGGTTGACCAAATCAGGATCATGCTCATGCGGTTGTGGGAATTGAGAAGAATGATAGGTGATTGTCTGCAAGGTGATAAGCTTCCAGCTATGGTACAACAGGTGGTCAATAGGAGCAGATGTCTTTCACATTTGTTTGTTGAAAAATCTTCACCTTGGGGTGCTGAAGTTAGAGATAACAAAACTGGAAGGAGACATGTTGTTAACACTGAATTGCATGATTGCACTTGCCTCGAGTGGCAACACATTGGTAAACCATGTGAGCATGCCATTCTCTTCTTAGCATCCCAACCGAAGATAAACATGCACCCATATTTGCATGAATATTATTCGGTAGCAAGATTCAAAGCTGCATATGCTACTCCAATTCCAGCACTTACAGATCAGTCTCAGTGGCCCGAAGTGGACGTTGAATTTTCCATGTGTCCTCCCTTGACGAAAAGAAAGGCTGGCAGGCCTAAACAGAGTAGATTCAAGGCATGGTTTGAGAAAGGTGGGAGTAGTAAGAAGGGAAAGAAAGATGGAAAGCCAAAAAGGGCCCAAAAAGGTAACAAAAACATATGCAAGTTGTGCCAGGACCTTGGGCACAGGGTGGGATCTGTCAAATGCCGTTACACTCCTGATAAGCCAAAGTATGTTCTTGTGTATTTGTTTGTGTTTTGATTTGGTGCTTTTTTTCAATTACTATATCTATAACATTTTTCCAATGGCCAGGAGGAAGCGAGCAAGTCAGCCCCTTGTTGTTGAACAGTGTTGGCCAACAAAAAAAGCAAGAGTCAATGGCGGTAGAAAGAAGAGAAGTGTGCCTGAGCCTGAGCGGACTGAAGAAAATCTTGCTGCAGTCAACATTCAGACTGAAGAAACTGCTCTCGAGGTTGAAACTGAACCTAAGCGTGTCGAGGTTCAGACTGAAGAAATCCATGTTGAGGTACACACCGAAGAAACTGAAACTGCTGTCAACATTGAGACTGAAGACACTGATCACGAGGGTGTTGGCGAGGTGTTGAAAAGACCAGTGAAGAAAACCAAGATGATCAGTGAACTTGTGTGTAGTAGAACCAAAAACAAGAAGTGCTAAGGCGAAGAAGAGCACGCGACGTGGTAGAAAGACGTAGAACAGAGAACAGTTTGAAATTTGGGGCATGTAATAATATTTGTAACTTGGTGCGTACTGGTAGTCACTATGTATCCCGTATTTCTATTCGAACTTGTTTGTTGGTACCTTGTCTAAACCAGCCAAATAAAATTCAAATTTAAATTCAAATTTGGGCTCAAATTTGAATTAAGGATGGGGTATTGATGTTTTAATGCTATCTAAAGTACCTCAACTGAAATATGTTTGCTTGCTGATCATTCCGAGCCCTTTTGGTAAGTTGAACTCGTAGTCATGAAAAGTGTGTCTCAAATGACCTCCAAAGGTAGGATAAACGGCCTCATATTTAAGCAAGTTTTTTTGGCACCTTGTCTAAACCAGCCAAATAATTTTTCTACACATCTATTCTACCTATATAGTGTAAATCTAAAGTCTCACTATTTATTGAAGTAATTTTCTATTATTTTCTTTTTTTTTTGAAAAAACAAGGTTTAATAGAAAATTATATATAAAACAAGTTTAAAACATGAAAATGAGAAAAGTAAGTTAAGATCTTAGTCAATCCAAAATGAAGTTTTGGTGAGGTTTTCACACTTCTCATTTTCAAAACCCCACCTACTCTCAGGTGCCCACTACTCTCTCCCTTGAACTCCATACTACATTGTTCGAGGAATGACAATTTTGTGAAGGATTTTTTGTAAAAATGTATGTAAACCATATTTATATTTTTTTTCTCGTTACTATACAACATAATAAGACTATGTGCGCAAGTTTTATATTTTTTGATTTTTTTTGAATTAGTTATGCTCAACCCTAATCAGTCAAAACCCCTCTCAAAACCCCTCAAAACCCCGCACACTACCGGGTCGTCGATCGTTGTGCGTGGACGGTTGAGATCAGGCGCTAGGGTTAGCTACAGTGTGCATCGATCCGCATGAGACGCGCTGATTGGTTGAATCAGTGTGCATCGATCCGCATGAGACGCGCTGATTGGTTGAATCAGTGGGGTTTGGATCAGCCTCTCTCGTTGGGGCATCAGGACCGTTCATTTGAATCCAACGGCAAGAGTTGACGCGGTGCATGGACCAAGCCTACGCAGTGCCCTTTCCATTGTTGCATGCGTGCCCGTGCCTACCCGCAGCATGCATGCCCACCCGCAGAACTGCGTTCGTGCGTTGCATGCATGCCCTCGACGTAGCCCTGCTCCGCCACCCCTATCGACGCAGTAACCTGTCGCATGCCTACCATTAGAACTGATGCATCGTCGCATGAAAGCATGCACCCGGCCACAATGCAACAGCCTGATGAAGACAACCAAAAAGCCAACGCTGCATTGCGTGATGTACATGGCGTGCTCCTCTTTGAGGACGCAATACTGGCATGGGGTATCGATGTGGGTATCGATGCAGTTCAAACGGCGTGCTGCCCGTTACAAGATGGGCAAATGAAGGCGTCCATTATTGTCACGTCTCCCATCGACCAAACGTTGCCCTCTAGCCAGGCCCTAGCAAGATGTGCAAATTAATGGGCTACGGCATGAATGCACGGGCGGCACACGCAGAGAACCCGGGGCAGGCGTGTCCCCTTGACCCATGACGGCACAGACGCGTGCGTGAGCCCGTCCCCCCTGACCCGCGACCGGTGGCACAGAAGGATCGCAGCCCGTTTCCCACGCTTGTGTACACACTTTCATGGGGCGCCACCAAACGCCGCCCGCCCATTAATTCTACGGGGTGAAACCACGTCGCACTTGGGCTATTTAAGCCGGGCACTATCGTCTTCCTCTCCCTCCTCATCCACACCCCATCCTCTGCCTCATCTGCCCTCCTTCTTCCTTCTTCTCCATCAAACCCGATCGAGCCCTCGAGCCACCCTGCCACCATGCAGTACAACGGCCCCACCTACCGCTTCCCCCCAACCGTGCCGGAAAGGCTCTACCCGGCCGGAGTGTATGTAGAGAGAACCCTTAGGGTTTGGGCGATCTCGAGGTGGAGGGGCGCAAGGGAGTTAACGGAGTTCTTCCTTGCGGCCGGCTTCCGCCACCTCCCTCGCGGCTCTCCTCGGATGTACCATCTTGAGGAGGTCAACCACAACGGCGTTCTGGTTGGGCTCCTCGCCACGTTCACTAACCCTTTCGATGCTTTCCATCTCCTCAGGCGAGCGTATTGGGTTGGTTGTGAGTTCATAGCTTTCACAACCTACAATATCTTCACCGACTTCAACGGCATCTTCCCCAACAACGGCGTTATGCACACGCTCCCATACCCCATCAACAACGGGGAGGAGTGAAGGGCGGCGCCCGGAGGAGCGAGGTGGCCCCGGAGGAGGTGGAGAAGAAGAACCCGAAGAACCCGCGTTTGGTGCCCCCTATCTATCTAGCTTGCTATAGATCTGTCGTATTAGTTTTTTTAAGTTGTAATCGTTATGCTACTATTATTAAGTTTTATTAGTACTTTAAGTTGTAAGGCTATCATGGAGTTGTAAGGCTATCGTGGAACTATGGGTTGCAATCGTTATGCTTCTATATAATCGTTATGCTACTATATATATTGTGTGTTTCGTGCTATTATTTGTGGATTGTTATGGGTTGTTTTTCCTTATTATTCGTGTATTGCTATGGGTTGCTACAGGCCCGGGTTTCTACACCACAATCACCACACACACCATCTTCAAAATATTGGCCAAACCATGGACATGCAACTAGGAGCCCCATGCAAACCCACTATGGACATGGGTGCAACTAGGAAATGCAAACTAATTTACTTCGGGCACTTCATGCAAGCATCAACTCATTTAGTTCATGGAACCATAGACATGCATAAAAACAATTAATATTTAGTTTTAGTGCATCAAAAAGTGATCCATCACAAAATTTAGTGCAAGAAAAAGGCCAAAATAAAAACAAGTAACATTTTATTGGGCCCCATTTTATTTGCCGAAGTTAGAGGTGGGCTGGTGCCCCTACGCGGGTGGGCTGGTCACGGCCCAACATCTATTCTGCAGCCCAATTTTCTTTTTTACTAGAAACTAAATTTGGGTGTGTACTGTGTTAACTGAAGAACAAAAACAGAGGAAACAGAGCATGCATGAACACTGAATAATTTGTGTTCCAAATTGCTGCTTCAATTCAGATACATAACTTGGCATGGCGCACGGATCACATCCTCTACCCTGACAGGCCTAAATGCCCATTCTAATGACGGATGAACAACAAATAAAACAAAAACAGAGCAATGATACAACAATAGAACCCCCTGCCATGATATTTGCTTGCTTCTGCAAATCGATCATCTGCATCAGATGTTTCTTGATCTTCTTCAGTTCCTCGGTCAGTTCGGACTCCGCATGCAGTTCAGCATTGCGCGCATACATCGCCATCAGCACGACTCTGCCCGCCCCTCCGCCCGAGCTCCCCGTATTCTCCACAGCAATCGGCGGCACCCCGCCCAAATTGAGCTCCCAGGTTGCGGCCACGCTCGAATCAACGTAGCCCTCAAACTGAATCCTATCAACATATTCATCAATCCACTCGAAATGGTAACATTTCTTCAAGATCTGAAAAGAACAACATGAACCCTAAATCCCAAATTCGAGGAGAAAAAACAAAATATGGAGAAATCAGAGCAAAAGACAGCGAAAGAACGGGCTAAGAACTGAGATCTAACCTTGCCATCCCTTCCTGCCATTGGTTTGCTCAAGCATTTCACAAATTCCCGCCCAAGATTGCCATTGTCATCCCTCTTAGTGACCAACCGTTTAAGAGGGTCTGGGCGTGGGCAGTCAGGGCACCTTGTGAGCAGCACTGGTCCATACTGTCGCCATTTTGAGTGCGTGGCGGAGGAGGTAGACATTTGCGCTAGGTCGTCGGAGAAGAGAAAGATTGGAGAAAGGGGATGAATGGGCGGCGGCGGGCGGACGGGCACGGGCGCTCGTCTCTTCTAGCTACGAGGAGGTGGGTCCCGCGAATAGACAAGTGGTGGGTCACGCGCTTACGTGGATAAGTGGTGAGTCCAGCCCCCAACAGCTAACAAGGGCATCAGTTGAGTTTAACAGCCATGTCGTGCGTGGGCTATTTACCTGCTCAAAATTGTCGCACCACAGCCATTCGCTCGAACAACGTCGCACTCTTGCCAATTCACCTTAAATGTGTCACACAGGAGCTATTGGTCCTGCCTTCTATCACCGCGCCTAAGAGTCGCTCCACGCCGCAGCTCACATGCAGATGCGGCAACAAACCTTCAAGCTTGTCCTGCATGCATACAAGATATGCGTAGGAATAAAAAAACATTTGTACAAGCTCTTTTTCTCTACTGTTATTATTACTGTTTTTTTACCTACAGGTTTCCAAGTGGCGGAGCTGTTGGCGTCAACTCAGATGACTGTCTCGTCAAGATTCCTGGAGCTGCGGCTAGGGTAGTGGTGCGTAGTTCGTGCCGCCGGGCTATGCGACTCTGGAATGAGCCGCGGAGGACTTGACAATGGAGGAGTCAGGCGTGTGTACTCCACCTCCACGCCACGAGAGCTACTTCTTGACTTGCCACGGTGGGGGAGGAATTGAGCCGCAAATGAAAACCATGAATTGGAAAAATGTTAACGCAATGTAAAAAAAATTTGTTAGCTTACCTTTCTTTCTGATTGATCTGGTATGAGCTACCACTATTTCAATATACTATAGCTAGCTTACCTTTCTTTCTTCTGCGTCATTTCATATTCTCACCTTGATTGCTGCCACTGAACTAAAGCATTCATGTTAATCGCTTTGCGGTCAGGTAGCTTTCAACCCTGCCGTGGGCGTGCACTTGACAGGCTGCCCATGCATTCGAACCCGGCCATGTGCGTGCGTGCTACCAATGGAGCGGACGTCGACCGCTCCCTGCCGCGTCTGAGCCGATGTCGGCCAGGTCAATCATGTACTGGCAGATTTTGGGCGTGGCGGATGAAAGGGAGAGCGGGAGATGGCAGCGAGTAGAGCTATGATCTATCCGACCAGCCCGGCCGGAGCTTGATGTCTCCATTTTCCATCAGCGGCGTTTGGAGGATGTGAGGCGCCTCGAAGGCCGCGTAGTAAGCTCCTCGAAGACAACACGGTGCTGGGGCGAGCGTTCCGCAGGAGCTAGAGCAGCCTCCCTGGTCGGTTTATTGCGTCGTGACCGTTGGCAAGTGAAACGAAAATTCGTGGTGCTGTTTCCCGTGCCGTGTCTCGATGCCCACGGGAAAACGGTTTAGAGTTCGGGTCGGGATGGAATTATTTCTCTTTGGCATATTGAATCACAAAACCTAATCGCATCAATATAAAAGGTTATCTTCCTCTCTTTTCTGGAACAACACATTACCTTTTTTTTTAGAAAACTTCCAATCTACGTGAAATAATAAAAACTGCATACAGATCCATAGACCATCTACCGACGACTACAAGAACTGAAACGAGCTGAAGGCGCGGC
>NC_057805.1:512027762-512040308 GCF_018294505.1 Triticum aestivum | reverse complement strand
ACCACCGGAGTCGGCCAAAACTTGTTGTAGTAAATAGTTTGGAAGTCGTTATGCTAAGGCGCCATAAGACCAACGCACCAGAACAGTAACCGTCGCAGATGAAAAGTAGCATAGATCGAAAGGATTCTACCTTAAGACACATGAACACAGACGAACGATGAAAAGATCCGAGCAGATCCGCCGGAGACACGTCTCCACACGCCCACTGACAGTGCTAGTCGCACCATCGGTACGGGGGCTGGGCAGGGAGAACTTTATTCCATCTTCAGGGAGCTGTCACTATTTCACCTTCCTGAGTAGGACATAAACCCTAACAAAACTCAAAGTAACATCTAAAAATGAAGCCTTCCCACCGGCAAGGGCGGGGATCCACCGCGTCTCCATTGCCATAAGGCCACCGGAGACGAGGCGGACCGGCGGTGGCGCCAGGGGAAGGCGGAGAAAACCTAAGCTTAGAAGAGGAGGCGGCAGCTAGCAGGACTTGGAGACCTGAGATAGAATGGCATGACAGAGGCGAGCAAAGTTTCTAAAACAACACATTAGCTTGAGCGACTGGTTAGTGCTTGTGGACGCTTTCTAGTTGGCCGAGGTTTGAGTCCCTCCAAACGCAATATATTTTTTGCGGTCGGAGCGCGGCGCGTACGGAAAGTTTTATTTTTCACAAAAACGGGACGACGTACAAAAGGCTTGATTGAACAAAAAACGTTGAGAAACAATTCACCCTTCAATATTAGGTATAGATATAGACTTTTCGGGATTTTGTGTGGTTTTCTTTAGGTTTTGGAGAGAAAAATTAATGAACCTTTTTTTTGTGTGTGATGTTTTTTTGTGCTTTCACGAGAAGCTAGCTCAACTGTGTTTCTCAGAAAGGAAAAAAATATATGCTTTTACGCTTCTCATGAAGGCATGGATTTTCTTCTATGAACCGTGCTTCTCGGAAAAAAAAATTGTACTTCCACAAGTAGCATAAATTTGCTTCTCATCGAGGCATAGATTTGCCAGTTGTTCATCTCGAGAAAAAAAAACTATGCTTCCACAATAAGTATAGATTTGCTTCTTGTGGAGTCACATCTTTATTACACAAGATGTGCTTCTCGAAAAGGAGAAAAATGTTTGCACAGATTTGCTTCGAATTGTGCTTCTCGAAAAAGAAAAAGGAAAGAAAAACAGTGCGTCCGGCTTTGGTTTTATCCTTCCAGTTTTTTCGTGAAAAAGTTCGTTTAAACCTATTAACATGGGATGTACTTTCTAAGACCTCGACGCGATTAGTCCAACATGAAAATGGTTCGGAATATGGACAGATGATTCAAGAGAAAAGATGTTTTAAATAAACGAAGCTAATATAAAAAAGGAAATTCTCAGGTTGCGGCAAGTGGTGAGAAGGGGGAGCGACATTTGCAAGGGGTAACCCTTAACTAGTGATTTCGGTAGTTCAAACTCATTATCAAATATTGATGGCCTTTCTGTTTTATTAGTTACTGCAAAATTTTATACATCTTTGCATTCTTTTTTGCTTTAGGGCGGGAAAGATGTAGAGAAGTAAGAGGGTCAGTCATCACACAAGAAGGTTGAAAAGGTGCAAAGTACTACCAGGTAAAGAACTAATGTGGGAGCGGTTGCAATATTGTCGGGACTACTCAAATAGGAAATTGTTTACAATGGAAGAAAGGAAGAGAGTGAGCCAATGATTTCGGCTTTGTCGGCTCTTTCTTTTCTTGCACTTATCTACAACTTTGTTTTCTTGCACTTATCTACTGCTTTTCTTGCATTTCTGGGGTTCACTGCGGCTCCTTGCATTTTTGTCGAGCCTCTTGTTCTCCATTTCCGCCATTGCGAGGTACATGATCCTCACGCCCTTAAAATCCTCCTCGAGTCATAGAAAATGCCATGGTCGAAGACCGGCTCTTCCCACAGACGCGGCAGGGGCACCGCTCGGGCAACCAAGGACGCGGAGCGGAAGCGAAAGAGGGAAACCGCCGCCGCCGATGAACCGCAGTGGATTGCCAATGACACCATAGGCAGGTGGTTTCCTTCCATGCCTCGGATTTGGAGGTGACGAGGTTGAAGATGGAGGGGTCGTTGCCTCCAAATTTAAGGTACATATTCCTTTGACCAGAGAGGCTCCTCCAGCACCGCTTGCAGATGAGCGCGTACTCCACTTCGAATATTCAGGCACGGGGTCGGCTTACCCCAGCATCCTTTATGAGGGGGCTCCTCTTCTTTTTTGGTTGCCAACTCCATCACTTGAACCCCACCGGAATTCTTCATATCACAAACTTATTACTTTTTGTGAGTACTACTTGGGGACTTCCCTCCACTTTGATTTGTTCCGCCACCTCTTCTGTATTAGACCATAGATGAACGACAACGTCGTCTACGTCCTTGGTGGGGTGAGCCTTCAGTTTCGTCCTTCCAGCAAATTCTTTTCGGTCGACCTTCCTCGGTCGATGGGGTCCTGGCATAAGAATTGGTTCTATGTGTCATGTCTCAGAGAGAGCTTGCCCGCTTACTTCGGTGGAGCCCCGCGGCATCTTCATTCATGGGAGTCCCTGGACGCCCTTTCCAACGACATCATGTTGTCGGTCGATGCCACAACCCATTTAAAGGGCGGTGGTTTGAAAGGGATCCACATTGCGCGAACTTGGGTGGAGCATCGCATCCTCCCCTGCAAGCCCATAAGGAGTTAATGTGCACCTATCGGGGACCGGCCGACCCCTCTTGGGTCTCACTGGATGAGCTTGGCGAGGAGGAGGTCCATCGCCGGCTCAGCCTCCTGACAGGGTTGGAGGCCGATAAGGTCTCCAAGGAGGTTGTGGTGGAGCCCTTCCATTATGAGCCCCCCCAGGAGACGTAAACCTTCTCCTTTAATTCTTTTAGAGCAAAGGACGCCTGCTATCTTAGTTTTCTCAGCTCTTTTTCTTGCAGGAGCTCGCGGGCTTTGCCGCCCTTTGTTCGCAGCCCCCGCTTCCGGGTAAGGACGTCTTTTATAAGCTGGGAGGTTGTGCTTGATCATGTATGCTAACAACGGTTGGGTCCAATCTGGACTGACAGCGAGAATCTCTTCTCTCGGTGTCATCTCGAGTGCTCCTTTCGCGTGGTCTGGCATAAGGCCCTCCACTTTTCTGTCCTCCGGTTGACCGAAGGTCGGGTTTATCTCTCCGGGGCCTTGTATTTTTACTGATGGTTTATGCAGTATTTCCAGGAACGCTTCATCAGGCACTCGATCTCTTGCTGCGCCTATCCCCACCAGACTATCAGCTCCTATGTTGCCACTTCTTTTGACATGGTGTAGTTCGATGTCGTCGAACTTGCCTTCTAGCTCCCAGACAGTCGCGATAGTATGCGGCCATATTTGTGTCCTTGGTACCGAACATCGTCATTACCTGATGTACTACAAGGTCGGAGTCGCCTCAGAGATTAGGTGGCGGATGCCCATGGAGGCCACAATAGGGAGCCCGTGGAGGAAGGCCTCGTACTCTGTCGTGTTGTTGAAGTCCCAAAAGTGGAACTATAGGGCGTAGTTCATTCTGTTGCCTCTTTGTGATACTAGGACTTCTCCAGCCCCTAGTCCTTGCATTATCGTTGACCCGTCGAAATACATTGCCCGGTACTCGAGGTCAATGTTCATCAGGACCTACGGGGCTTCGGTCCATTCGACTAGAAAGTCGGCAATTGGCTAGGACTTGATCACTGAGCATGGTTTGTATGAGACCTTAGATGGCAGGAGCTCAATTCCCCACTTTGCTACGCGTCATGTGGCATCGTTATTGTTTATGATGTTTGAGAGCGGGGCATGGCTAACCACTGGGATTTGGTTGGCCTGAAAGTAATGACGCAACTTCCTGGCCGCCATGAATACTTCATATGTGATTTTCTGATAGTGTGGGTACCGTGTCTTTACGGTGTTAGCATCTCACTGACGTAGTATAATGGGTGTTGTACTCGATGGGCTTTTCCAGCCTCCTCTGTTTCCACTGCTATCACCACGCTGACCCCACTTTGGTGGTTGCTGGTATGTATAATAGCATGGGCTCGGACTGTGCTGGGGAAGCAAGGAGTGGATTTGACTGTAGTAGTATTTTGAGGCCAGTAAAGCTTGCTTTGGCCTGGTCGCTCCAGTAGAACTTGCCATAAAGTCCTGCGCTGGCGAGTTGCAGGACCATACCGCCGTTGTGCCCCCCGCAGCTGCCGCCTGCCGCCGCCGGATTGTGGCGCCTCACGTATCCATCTCGTCTTGTTGATCTAGTCCTTTTTTGTCTCTGCGCACACAGCTGACGGACGGTGCCACGCGACGGGAAGATATCTTCACCACGCCAACCGTGCCCTTCCTTCTTCGCTGATGGATGAGATTTGGAGAGAAAACATGGAAGAGAGAGAGTGAGAAGAGGACAAGAGGTTGGGGAGAGATGAGTCATCTGGGTGTTGTTCGTCGCTGGAACCATCCACTCCCTTTACATGACTTGTGGGTCCATCGGCGTGTCGTGGGCGGTTTGTGTCCATGGTCCCGACCGTAAGCAAAAATGCTAGACTACAAACACATACATAAGTTTACTCCCCACCTATTGACCAATCAAGTTAACACTATTTGTAAAACCCTGTAACTTATTTGTACGTATAGCATTACTGACCAGGTAAGTAACAAACAAGCGCTCATGCTGCATTGCGTGTGTGTCCGACTCGACGAAATAGGGCACACACACTTTTTAGAATTTAGTTTTTTCTATTTGGTGACCTTTATTAAACAATGATCATGTCTGTAACAAGAGAAGGAATAAGAATGTCCGGAGGATGATTACGCCAGTCAGATAGTTTTCTTATGTAACCTGCTTGAGCAAACAAATGCGCATCAACATTGCTTTCCCGGACACAATGTTAGCTAGATAGACTTGTATATGTCTGATCGTCTGGAAGAAGTACATTTTGCACAAACAAAGACAAACGAGATGGCAGCTTGAGAAGGTATACCATGTAGAGATACGCCGACAGAATTTTAAAAACAAAAATAGTGCAAAAATTAAGAAAGGTGCTAGAAGGAGGGCTCGAACCTCCGACCTTGTGGTTAACAGCCACACGCTCTAGCCAACTGAGCTATTCCAGCTTTATTGCTATTTTTCTAAGCTATTTTATATATTCGGCAGCCCTCTCCTATTTATTCGGAAGCTCCCCTATGACTCGGCGCGCCCCAGAACCCCATGTCCATCTTTGAGAGCTGTCGTGGAAGGTAAAAGGACACATTTTTCCAAAAACAATTTCTCTTTCAGGAGAATTGAGAAAACAAGACATAAAGCCCAACCTAACTTTCATACGTAAGTGTCAACATGCAAATAATATTCCAGAAGTTAAAAATAAATAATCACTCTCTTAGGCGGCAATTGCTTTTGGCTCCCTCTCTTGTTGTCTTGTTTTATATACCAAATTATTTATTGGACAGATCTCATCTCTCCTCCTGAGGTTCCTTCATAAGTAGAAAATAGTTTGTCTCCCTGCAAAAAAAAATAGTTTGTCTCGGTCACACTATCGTGTGGAGCAGACAATGTGCTTGTACGTCTTGGTCCTCCGGTTTCAATTCCGACTAACAGGTTTGCCAGTCACGGCCTCGTCCGATAGCATGTAAGGTTTGTGTTCCTCAACTCGTTCTGGTTTGTGTCCATCGTTTTCATCCCTGGGGTGGCGTTTGCTATGCAAATTGTGGCTGCTAGTGTCTTCTGGTCTACATCAATGACTTCCTGACCGTTGCTTCTACAACCTCCTAGATTTAAACAAGTTTGCTCCGTTGAGATGGAGGCCCAGAGGCGGCAATGAGTTTTGCTCACGGCACGCCGCTGGTGGATGCAGAAGGAAGAAGACTTCAGGACTGCCAAGAATTACTCTTTTCTTTTGCTGATGTGTTAATCAAATTTCTATGGTCTCAAAGCAAGTTTCACCTAAACACTCATTCGGTCTTCTGCTATAGTTGGAGAAGCAAGACAGATCTGGTGTCTTGAAAAAATTAACATATAAGTAGAATACTATAATGTGACGATACAATTTTAAGTTGGTTCATAATTCTGTTGCTATGTTCCAAACTTTGTATTTCCATTATGCAATTAATGGAAAAGGGGTGACCCGTTGAAAAAAAAACTTACGGCAAAGTGTGGACCACCATACAGGATGTTATGTACAATTTTGTGTGCATCCAATTTTTAGAGTCTGCTATTTAAATTGGTAATCTTGTAAACTTTGTTAGTTACCATAGTCCATTTTTGAACCAGTGAGTTGATCATATGCCAATCAAGCAATATTGTGATTTTTCTATGTGCTTTGAAGTCTATTGTTGAACATCATCTGAAGCTTACATACGTGGTTCCAGTGAGGTTGCTTCTTTTTTTTGGCTTTTATCTGATCAAGTTGACTAATGGACTTCAATAATTTAGTTTGGAAGTGCTATATAGTGCAACGGTTGGTACTGTTAATGTAGGGGAAGATCAACCCGTTAGTAGAATTCCAAAGAAAGACAGCAGGTGGAGACATTTCATAAGACCTGCAGATTTTACCCTACCTACACCTGGAACCAATCCCCTAGCGGTCCTGCCACCAAGCCGCAAAACACGAGCTCATGCGTAACCTGGTCAGTTACAGATCTCTGAATTCCTAGCTAGAAGGTTAGATATACCCTACATGATAATTATATTTATTTGATGATGGTTGGTTAATTTGGTATTCACCTTGAATTTTAGAACTGTAGTTTGGTTTCCATGAGTGATTATATGCTCTTTTTGTAAATTCTTTTGCAGAATGTTGACCTGGTGTAAGAATCATGTTATCTAAAGATTATAACGTGGTCACAATTATTCTTCACTAGTAGAAAACAGGGCTTTCGTTCGGGCATGGCAAGCCCATTAGTCCCGGTTCAGTCACGAACCGGGACCCATGGGGGCATTCATCCCGGTTCGTGAGCCCAGGGGGCCGGCCGGGGCCTCGTGGGCATTGGTCCCGGTTCGTATGGAACCATTTGTCCCGGTTCGAGGCACGAACCGGGACTAATGGGCCTCGCTCCTGGCCCACAATCATTGGTCCCGGTTCTTGGCATAAACCGGGACAGAAGGCCCGGATTTAGTACCGGTTCTAGCCACGAACCGGGACAAATGAGCTGCCTATATATACCCCATCGTCGTAGCAGAGCACTCCACTGTGCTCTATTTTTTCTGGCCGTCGAGGGAAGGGCATTTGGGTGCTCTAGCTCACCTCCTATGCACACGAGGTGTTCGATGAAATGTCTGAGCCACACTAGTTAATCTTTCTCCTCTCGAAACTCGACCTCCGAGCCATTTTCCCTGAGATTTGTCTAGGTTTAGCGATCCGTCACGTCCCGTCCCCGTCTTCACCGCCGTCGATCGCCCGCGCCGATCTCGTCGCCAGCACCACCTTGGTGAGCCTCTTGTTCTTATCTTCTTTCTGAAAGAAAAAAAAATCTTATTAGATACTTGTCTAATTTTGTTACTTTTATTATTCCTTCTTATTATATAGTGCGATGGTTTTGGTATCCGCCCCCGTCGGCCCTAGTCCTGTCTATGATTCGGATGTGGTATATATTATCTTTTTATAACTATTTGGTTCATTTATTGTTTATGACAATTATGCCGACCAACGTGACATAGATTTTATTTATCTAGGAGGTGGTTGAACCGGAAATTCCAACCGACCCTATTGTCGAGAGGTTAAATTTAGTTGAAGAAGAAAACAATTACTTGAAGGAAAAAATAAAAAAAATTGAGGAGGAGAAGATGATATTGGAGTTGCATGTTGCGGATGTCGTCGATGATCACAAGATCAAGATGGATGCAATGCGCTTGAAGATTAGAAAGATTAGAAAATATGGCATTCATACCGAGGCTTGGTATCATTATGCCGTTGGATCAATTGTTACCTTGGTTGCGATTATGATCGCATTTGTTTTCGCATTGAAATGTTTTACATAGTTTCAATGTATGGTTTAATTAATTAGATGCTCTGGAGAGCTATATGTTGTTAGATGAGAACTATGTATGTACTTTGGTTTTAATGTGATGATGAACTTCTATTAATTTGGTCACTTAATTATCTATTCATGATGTTCTGTAATGGTTTTTGACACACTTAATTATATATAATGCACGCAGATGAACCGGCAATGGATGTACGGTGACAGACACACCTCCGAGTACATTAAGGGCGTGCATGATTTTCTTGAAATGGCTGAGGCAAACAAGCAGAATGGTTTTATGTGTTGTACATGCCCTACGTGTGGGAATACGAAGTCTTACTCTGACCGGAAAATCCTTCACACCCACCTGCTTTACAAGGGTTTCATGCCACACTATAATGTTTGGACGAGGCACGGAGAAATAGGGGTTATGATGGAAGACGGCGAAGAAGAAGAGGACGATGACAACTATGTGCCCTCTGAATACGGTGATGCTGCAACGGGGGAAGCTGCTGAAGATCAAGAGGAACCAGACGATGTGCCAAATGATGCTGCAACGGGGGAAGCTGCTGAAGATCAAGAGGAACCAGTGCCCGATGATGATGATCTCCGCCGGGTCATTGTCGATGCAAGGACACAATGCAAAAGTCCAAAGGAAAAGCTGAAGTTCGATCGCGTGTTAGAGGATCACAAAAAAGGGTTGTACCCCAATTGCGAAGATGGCAACACAAAGCTCGGTACCGTACTGGAATTGCTGCAGTGGAAGGCAGAGAATGCTGTGCCTGACAAAGGATTTGAGAAGCTATTGAAAATATTGATGAAGAAGCTTCCAAAGGATAACGAATTGCCCGACAGTACATACGCAGCAAAGAAGGTCGTATGCCCTCTAGGATTGGAGGTGCAGAAGATACATGCATGCCCTAATGACTGCATCCTCTACCGCGGTGCGTACAAGGATCTGAACACATGCCCGGTATGCGGTGCATTGCGGTATAAGATCAGACGAGATGACCCTGGTGATGTTGACGGCGAGCCCCCCAGGAAGAGGGTTCCTGTGAAGGTGATGTGTTATGCTCCTATAATACCACGGTTGAAACGTCTGTTCAGAAACGAAGAGCATGCCAAGTTGATGCGATGGCACAGTGAGGACCGTAAGAAAGACGGGAAGTTGAGAGCACCCGCTGACGGGTCGCAGTGGAGAAAAATCGAGAGAAAGTACTGGGCTGAGTTTGCAGCTGACCCAAGGAACATATGGTTTCGTTTAAGCGCGGATGGCATTAATCCTTTCGGGGAGCAGAGCAGCAATCACAGCACCTGGCCCGTGACTCTATGTATGTATAACCTTCCTCCTTGGATGTGCATGAAGCGGAAGTTCATTATGATGCCAGTTCTCATCCAAGGCCCTAAGCAACCCGGCAGTGACATCGATGTGTACCTAAGGCCATTAGTTGAAGAACTTTTACAACTGTGGAATGGAAACGGTGTACGTACGTGGGATGAGCACAAACAGGAGGAATGTAACCTGCACGCGTTGCTGTTTGTAACCATCAACGATTGGCCCGCTCTCAGTAACCTTTCAGGACAGACAAACAAGGGATACCACGCATGCACGCACTGTTTAGATGACACTGAAAGTATATACCTGGACAAATGCAGGAAGAATGTGTACCTGGGCCATCGTCGATTTCTTCTGACCAACCATCAATGTCGAAAGAAAGGCAAGCATTTCAAAGGCGAGGAAGATCACCGGAAGAAGCCCGCCATGCGTACCGGTGATCACGTACTTGCTATGGTCAATGATTTACACGTAATCTTTGGAAGGGTCCCGGCGGACTAGCTGTTCCGAATGACGCTGAGGGACACGCACCCATGTGGAAGAAGAAATCTATATTTTGGAACCTACACTACTGGAAAGACCTAGAGGTCCGATCTTCAATCGACGTGATGCACGTGACGAAGAACCTTTGCGTGAACCTGCTAGGCTTCTTGGGCGTGTATGGGAAGACAAAAGATACACCTGAGGCACGGGAGGACCTGCAACGTTTGCACGAAAAAGACGGCATGCCTCCGAAGCAGTATGAAGGTCCTGCCAGCTACGCTCTTACGAAAGAAGAGAAAGAAATCTTCTTTGAATGCCTGCTCAGTGTGAAGGTCCCGACTGGCTTCTCGTCGAATATAAAGGGAATAATAAATATGCCAGAGAAAAAGTTCCAGAACTTAAAGTCTCATGACTGCCACGTGATTATGACGCAACTGCTTCTGGTTGCATTGAGGGGGCTTCTATCGGAAAACGTCTGATTAGCCATTGTAAAGCTATGTGCATTCCTCAATGCAATCTCTCAGAAGGTGATCGATCCAGAAATCATACCAAGGCTAAGGAGTGATGTGGCGCAATGTCTTGTTAGTTTCGAGCTGGTGTTCCCACCATCCTTCTTCAATATCATGACGCACGTCCTAGTTCATCTAGTCGACGAGATTGTCATTCTGGGGCCCGTATTTCTACACAATATGTTCCCCTTTGAGAGGTTCATGGAGTCCTAAAGAAATATGTCTGTAACCGCGCTAGGCCAGAAGGAAACATCTCCATGGGCCATCAAACAGAGGATGTCATTGGGTTTTGTGTTGACTTCATTCCTGGCCTTAAGAAGATAGGTCTCCCTAAATCGCGGTATGAGGGGAGACTGACTGGAAAAGGCACGCTAGGAGCGGACTCAATAATATGCAGGGACGGGCATTCTTGGTCTCAAGCACACTACACAGTTCTACAGAACTCTACCTTGGTGACCCTGTATGTCGATGAACACAAGAACAGTCTGCGCTCCAAACACCCGGAGCAGTGTGACGACTGGATTACATGTGAACACATCAGGACTTTCAGCAGTTGGTTGGAAACACGTCTCAGAGGTGACACCACTGTTTGTGATGAGTTGTACTCGTTGTCCAGGGGACCATCTTCGACTGTATTGACTTACAAAGGATACGAGATAAATGGGAATACATTTTACACAATCGCCCAAGATCAAAAGAGCACCAACCAAAACAGCGGTGTCCGCTTTGATGCAGCAACCGAGAGGGGAAAGGACACATATTATGGTTACATAATGGACATATGGGAACTTGACTACGGACATGATTTTAAGGTCCCTTTGTTTAAGTGCAAATGGGTCAATCTGTCAGGAGGCGGGGTACAGGTAGACCCACAGTACAGAATGACAACAGTGGATCTGAACAATCTTGGGTACACTGACGAACCGTTCGTCCTAGCCAATGATATGGCACAGGTTATCTATGTGAAGGACATGTCTACCAGACCGAGAAAAAGAAAAGATAAGGAAGCGAATACATCATATGATGAGCCAAAGCGCCACATAGTTCTTTCAGGAAAAAGGGACATTGTGGGAGTGGAGGGCAAGACAGACATGTCTGAAGATTATGAAAAGTTTCATGAAATTCCTCCCTTCAAAGTCAAGGCTGACCCAAGCATCCTGATAAACGATGAAGATTATCCATGGTTACGGCGCAATAAGCAAATGACACAAGCGAAGAAAAAGTGAAGACTTTCTCCCGCAACTATTATGATGATAGCATGCCAACTTTGTAACAGACGAGTATGATACCATTGTCCGTTTTGTACACGAAGTGCATCTAGTTTTTGCCGTAACCCTCTCAACTTTCTTGCACATCCTATGTGGATGAAATGATGATACCATGCCAACTTTCAACCTTTTCAGAGTTCATTTGAAATGTTTTTCAATTTTAGGGTCTTATAGCTCAAAATAATTAGTAAATGCATGAAAAATAGTGCATGAAAAATAACAAATAAAATAAATAAGTAATTAGAAACAAAATAATATAAAAAATTTTAAAATATATAAGTAGAAACAAAATAAAATAAACTTTAATAAAATTTATGAAACTAAAATTAACAAAGTGTTTTCTGTCCAAAACATTATAAGAAACTTCTAGTATTATTGAAACTAAAATCATATAAAATTGATGCAACTAAAATTATCGAATTATTTTCTGTTCAAAATCATTAAAAGCAAAAAGAATTTTCATAAAGAACTTTTTTTGGTAGAAACTTTAATAGCAAAAAGAATTATCATAAAGTAAAATAAATAAGTAATTAAAAACAAAATAACGAAAATAAATAAGTATTTTGTTGTAAGTAGAAACAAAATAAAATAAATAAAGCAAAAAAGAAAACAAAAAAACTGGGAAAAAATAAAAAATGCTATCTACTGGGCCACCACGGCCTGAATACGACTAGAAACCCATCCATGGGCCAGGATTCAGGCCCGCGGAAGGCCCAGCAGGCCCACAGGCATAGCAGTGCAAGATTAGGCCCAGAGGCCTGCAGTTCAGAGGAGTTCAATGGAGATGGCGGGGCAGGGCTTATAAACAGGTCCTGCCGCTCCTCGGCTAGCGAGGTGGGACTAAACATCCCACCGCACCGCGGCTTTGGCAGGCGCATGACATTGGTCCCGGTTGGTGCCACGAACCGGGACCAATGCACACCTTTGGTCCCGGTTCGTGGCACCAACCGGAACCAATGCCCCCCTTTAGTCCCGGTTGGTGCCACCAACCGGGACCAAAGGGCGGCA